>NW_019722426.1:188273-227287 GCF_002891405.2 Cryptotermes secundus | reverse complement strand
GACTGTATAGTAGATTCCAGGGCTCTAATGCAAAAGAAAACGTACATTTAGCACTTCTGTGGGCTGAGAGAGCACTGCCGCTTAATATCTATCCTATCTCTTTCGCTTTCTTTGGTATCTGCTCGGTCAGACGCACATATTCTAAAACGAGTCTCACTAGGCCGATCACAGTGGCGAGGAAGGTAAGGCGTGAATTGTCTTCGCTCACTCAAACACTGGGTCATGGGTTCGAATCCCACTCGAGGTATGGACGTCTGAGTTTATTCTGCGTCTGTGTTGTCCTGTGTAGGTAGCGGCCGTGCGACAGGCCGATCCTCCGGCCAAGGTCAATAAAAGAACTGTAGGGCCATAGACAGGCGCCTCAACACGTAACAGGCTACAAGAAACTAATACCTATATTACAATATTAATTAGTAAAATGAAAAATTAATTTTTTTCATATATTTTGTATAATTCAGTACGGATGTGAAATCTGGTCTATGAGGAATGAATATAAAGCACTAGTCTCGATTCTCTGATGCTGCTTAGTTAGGACAGATGATGTTAAAATTAATTTAAATACCTAATACCGTTTTAAATAGCAGGGCTAGAAATCATTCAGAATATCAAGTATCATAAAATGATTTGTTCTTGTACCACAAGGATACTTCACATGTTTCTTAGAATTTTCTACGGGTTGAATTTCAGCAATGTCTTCCACTGCTGTCTCATACAACTAAAATGTATAAGATGAAAATCGCGGTTCGTCCTACCCTTCCTTATAACAAAGTTCTACCAGGAGTAAACAAAGCGTAACGGAGATAGGCAAATAGGATGAAAGTTGGGCACGTCCCGCAAGCTTCACAGAAACTCCTCCCGGAGCGCTGGCTGCACTGTTATTTATACAGTGCCCTTTGTCATGCTAGAGCATCACAAACTGTACGCTGGCATTTTTCTGTTTCTCCTATGCATTACGTATGTATGGGATATTAAACATTCATGAAGTCAACTCATCAGCCATTGCTGGGAGGTGCCTGCGCTATCGAATGTTCTCATTACTTCTTAAGCAAGTACCCACTGATGAGAGCTACCTTCGGTAGGTCCTGCCTTCAGTCAGCAAAATTTGCAAACTCTGTTCATGAGGTAACAGGTAAAAGGGCAGTTACCCTTGCGCTTAATAAACTAAGCATTAGTGGGAAGGGAGAAGTAGTGGAAGTACACCTCCAAGTACTCTTTAACCTCGGCATTAGGTGGAGGTGAGCGGTCAGCTTCATGACTGGTAGCTTTACCCCCGAGAACCCCCCCCCGTGGGCCCCAGTGCCGTTCTGGGCTGTGCAGGGAATTAAAACCCGATTGCTCAGTCGTATAGCCTATAACGCGCCACTGCACCTACTGTACTGAACTACTCCCACTCCTTGGTTCATGAGGCAACTAGTCTGAATCCCGACATGAGCTTGTGTATTATTAACGACACCTTAGCCAGAAGAGCTTTAAATGAATGCATAATTGTGTGAACAAGAGTATCCGAAAGTCTGCATATTCTACCTTTCAAAATAAATAGATTGAAATTCAATGAAATTAAATGTCAACTGACATAACACGGAACACAGGAACACGGATGGAGGGCACTGCCCCAACTCTCATTTATACTTTGCTTCATTCGAAGCAGAATACCGATTCCTGAAGAGGCAAAGAATTTGATATAAAGTAGACCTCTAAAAGTTTTGTGGGATTTCAGGTTCTCACAGCGATGGTTACGAAAAGTTTTATCGTGTGGGACATAACACCGTGTAGTCCGTTGAAAGTCAATCCACGTTTTGGAGGAACATGTGGCGTCCATCTTCCTCCTACTTTCACGCTGATTTAAGGTCGGCTTATTCTTCGACACCAAAGATGAAAGCGACATGTTACTCCGAAACGTCCGCTGACTTTCAAAGCACTACACGGAGTTCTATCCCAAAAGACAAGGCTTTCTGTGAGCAATCTGTTTCTATCTGGATTATAAAGCTTTTGGGCTTCAAAGTGAGAACCAGAGAAACCCATACGTATGTAACTTGGCTGTATTCATCCTATAAATTTTTGTGCAGAGAATAAGCCGCCTTACAAATTGCAAAAATACGTATACATAATCTGAACGAATGTTTGTACATCTGTACCACAACTCTCCTGAGGTACAAGAACCTCGTGTAGCACAGACGGGTGAACACTGTCCTATCAGTTGCAATACTCGGTAATTCGGCCACCCAGCTGGCTCTTCTCATTCAAAGTCAATAGGTCAACAGTCTTACTCGTAGATCCGCTACACACGAGACATCGGCCGTTCTTGCCTTGCAGGTTAACTCTCTCTCCCTCTCGCTTTACGTACATATTTAATTTTCATTAAAGTTGGTCTGCGTGTAAAGCAGCCTCTAGTGGACAAACCGAGCTGTTTTTATAATCATCTAGTGGTTTTCTGTGTATATTTTTATGCTNTGAGTCATGAGGTGGGAACGTTATCCCTAGACTACGGAGGCCGCTCTTTCTTGACTTAGGCACCAGTTGGACATGGTCAGCCTCAGGTCCCTGCCGCTTTACCCCCGGGGAAAGAGCCATTATTTTATTATTTAACCTACCTGGACTCGGAACTTCGACCCATCGTCGTTCAGCCAGTAGTCAGTCGCTATACCGAGCGCACTATCCCGGCTCCTCCTTAAACTTAGGATCAGATTAAATTCAGGGAGTCCTTGCTGCCATTCTGTTCAGAATCTGTTAACCTATAGTCTTTGTTCGTCCGGGTTATGACACCGTGTAGCTTTCTACATTGTTACCAATGTTTCGAGGAGCCTACCGTCTCTATCTTGCAACCTAGCACGTAGCAGGTTCCTCCAACATATTAATAACCTCCAAGCGTGGTAACCCACAGGACCGCGAACTTCACGTATACAGAGACGAGGTCTTATCTTCTGGGATATAACGCCCTGTGGTCCGCTGAAAGTCAACCGACGTGCAAGAGGAACATGTCGCCTCCATCTTCAGGGTCGAACAATAAGCCAAGCAAGAAACCAGCGTGAAGCAGATGGCAANATCGAATTGCGATCAAGCCCATAGCAAGTCACTACGTTACTTCATTATTCCAGCACAGTTTACTTCAACAAAGCCCTACAAGGAAAACAAAATGACGAGCGCTTTCTCTAGTCATAAAAATGATTACAAACACAATTTCAAATTGCACAGGGTACATACAGGTATGTTGTGGGAATGTGCCCAAAAGATGGAATAAAATCCGTTTCAAACAGAATTTTCAATTTAACTTCTGAGAAAGCAAGTTCATGTCGAAGATTAATAACGTCACTAACCAACCCAAAGGCCGCGCCACAGCTCAAGATGTTAGTCGCTCGCTTCCCACCACGGCGGCCCGGGTTCGATCCCTGGTCTGGTCAAGTGGGATTTGTGGTGGACAAAGTGGCGCTGGGGCAGGTTTTCTCCGAGTACTTCGGTTTCCCCTGCCAATCTCCATTCCACCAATTGCTCCACAATCACCCTCACCTATCATCTGGGGCTAGTACAATAGGCCAGAAGTGGCCGCAGTACAAGGGACTTAGCCCCACCCCACTAGCATTAAAACAAAAACAACCGAAGCAATTTTAATGGGGACAGAAACAGACTAATCGCTGAGAAAGAAGGCGATGAGCTCAAGGCACAGAAGAAAGAGAAGATAAATGAAATAATCCTGCAACTAGACAGGACTGGTCACAAGCACCGAAATAAACAAGCAAACAATAAATGTTTGAAACCTACACAACGTCACCTTGAGAAAGGAAGTATAACGATCAACACATTCCATTTAAGAAACAGACGTCCAAGTCCATCAAAGGTAATTATTTCAAAACAAAAAGCTCAGAGAAATGGAATAGCAAATGAGAGTGTAATATTACAGTCATGGAAGTAACATACTGAATTCGTCGTACTAACAGAAAAAAAAGCAGCTGCTAAGCTGGGTAATCCTGTTTCCGATTCAAGGACAGAGGAATATTACAGTCCCGGAGCGCAGCAACTATTAGGTAACGACAATAAATCATTTTGTGTTGGAATGTTAATGGACTGATAATCGAAGCGTCACTTGGGAATTAGAACACGAGACGGCTTTAGTTGCACAGGACGACTAACAGATTCGACAGCTGAAACGATATTAATGTCACAAAATTTGGATTCTCAGTGACGCCCAAATATTGCAAAGTGTATTCCTGGAGGAACCTTAGAACCGTGAGCAGTTTGGGAATCTTATATTAAAATATCTAGCATTTGTTTTTGTTTTTTTTTTGTACTGTGACATATGGGCCGTTTCTATAACAATAAAGGAATGTCATCGTTGCTATACGACTCCGTAAACATTCTCGCGGCAACGAGTACAGGCAACAATAGAAGAACTGCCGTTTGTATGCAACGGCCGGGAAACACCTTCCCTCTGAAGAATGTGACAATGGGGAATCCACTGTTATAAGATACGCGCTGTGACTAGTTGCTAGGTTACGCCAACTATCCTGCATATATGATGTTTTCTATGGGGTACATGCCGAGGTCATATAACGAGAGCTGTGAGCTGTAGGATACAGTGAATATTGTTGTGTGTATTAGTGACGGAAGACAACGTTCGGATTGGTAACTGTATTTATTGACCACTTACAAGTCGTAACTACAATTAATTATAACATACTTCAGACAATGACTGTGACAAAAGACAGACCCGCCCTCTCGTCAGAGAGGGCGCCCCACAATAACAAGACTGTAACTGTCAAACAGTAGTAAATATTTGGTCATGAACCCCAAATGGGGCTCGACACCAAGACTAATTGCAATGTGACTGTGAGTGACTTTGGATTAGAGCTAATTTGAACTAGGAGCTGCAAGCGTCAAAAGAATTGGTGAGAAAATTAGAGTTCAGAAGTTTTAAGAGAATTGTCGAAGAAGAATTAGAAGTCAGCTTGCGAAGACTTAATGTGTGATTTGAAGACTTCATCTTATGTGTTATAGTTACAGTAATCGTCAGGGTGTTATAATTAATTGTAGTTACGACTTTTAAGTGGTCAATACATCCAGTTACCAATCGGAACTCTGTCTTTCGTCACTAACACACGTGACAATATTAACNGTTATAGTTACAGTAATCGTCAGGGTGTTATAATTAATTGTAGTTAGACTTTTAAGTGGTCAATACATCCAGTTACCAATCAGAACTCTGTCTTTCGTCACTAATACACGTGACAATAATAATTGCATAAATACGAGTAAAATTATCTTTACTGCTGCCTGGCACCGTTAACGTAGAAGCTCACCATTAGCCAAGTGGATGGAAAGATATTCCAACTGTTAAAAATGTGAAGTTGCCCTGTGCCTGACTAATTGAGCACTAAGTGCCGTGCCATAGCTCAAGCGGTTAGTCGCTGGCTTCCCACAATGGCGGCCCGGGTTCGATCAAGTGGGATTTGTGGTGGACAAAGTGGCGCTGGGGCAGGATTTCTCCGAGTACTTCGGTTTCCTCTGCCAATCTTCATTGCACCAATTGCTCCACAATCACCCTCACCTATCACCTGGGGCTGGCACAAGAGGCCAAAGTGGCCGCAGTACAAGGGACTTAGTCCCACCCCACTAGCAATAAAAAAAATTGAGCACTATGAAATAAAGGCGCATGGGGGGAGCGGATGTATAGATCCGTGTTCTCTTGACCTCGGTTCTGGTTTAAGGTGTGGTCACCTTCACGCTTCTATCGCTCTACCCCCGGAGAAAGAGGCCCAGTTACCCACTGGCTAGGAGGGTGGGTGGGTCCCAGAACCGGCCTGGACAACATGGAGAAGAGAAAAATCTCGGCCCTACCGGGACTCGAACTGCCAAACCTCGGCCGTCCAGCCCTTAGCCAGTCGCTACACCGACTGCACTATCTTGAGTACACACAATTTCCTAATAAGTCTTCTGCTATTCTTCCACCTTACTTACCGTTACGGTCAGTTCTTCAAATGAAAACATAACATGAAGACAATCCAACTACAGTAATTATTTCTCCACACATAAGTAAAGTAAAGGTATCCCTGTAACAGGCCGTGGAGGCCCATAAGGTTGTAAGATATTGAGGTTCTCACATTTTCTAGGCAATCGGCTCACAGATGGCGGTAAGTTTGTCAGCCCTACGCGCCGGCCGCCCCTTACCCCCAAGAATATTCCTGGTACTCATTTCTGTTGGAGGCTGAGTCGACACCAGGGCCATAGTGCGGCTGGAAGGGTTAGGTCAATTAAAAAAATCCAATGACATTAAAAAAAACGCCGTGGCCTGTAGTCCGCAAGCGAACTATACCGACTGAGCTACCGCAGCCTGTCGACGAAGTAAGTACCAACTTTAGCGGATGCAGGTGTCACATGGTCAGCGCAGCGGATCCCCACGGCCGTTGATCTCAGTTTTCTAGACCGAAGCCGCTACTTTTCCATTCAAGTAGCTCCTCAATTATCCTCACGAAGCTGAGTGGACCCCGTTCCAGACCCATTACTTCTCAGATAATCTGGTAGCGCCGGGAATTGAACCCAGGACCGCTGGACCTGTGGGCAGGAACTCTGACCACTAGACTACATTCCTTAATAAATATTCACCACATCAAAAAATCTTTCACGTGAAAGTTGTAGATGTTGATTAGATCTGCAGTTACATCTGAACTTCTGGACAGTGAAACGTAAAGCGGTAAGATGAACTAGGAATGTGGCTAGGACGAGAAGGCGAGGACTTTGAAAACAACGAAAAAGGTGGAAGGAAGATGATGGATCTCAGGAACACAGTCTAACGATCACTGGTGGATCTGGTCCACGATCATGTCCAGTGGTCGTTTCTGGTATGAGCAGTGTTTAATTTCCAGGTCATTCTACTAAAGCGTGCTTTGGTAATGATTCATACCATATAGGCCTAACACATTTTGAGTCAATTATTCATGAGAAACTGAGCAAGTTCAATGTGGTCTTCATGCAAGGTATGGGATACAACTGACGATAATTACGTGACTAAAATTAAAATATCGACAGAAAACTTTTATCATAGCCCCACCCATATTAAATTATATATAAATCCTTCAGGTGGGTTCAGAGATGTATTTCATCATCTGCTAGTGGGGTCCCTTGTAGTGCGGCCACCTCTGGCCTATTGTACCAGTCCCAGATGATAGGTGAGGGTGATTGTGGAGCAATTGGTGGAATGAAGATTGGCAGGAGAAACCGAAGTACTCGTAGAAAACCTGCCCCAGCGCCACTTTGTAAACCATAAATTCCACTTGACCAGACCCGGGATCGAACCCGGGCCGCCGCGGTGGGAAGCCAGCGACTAACCGCTTGAGCTATGGCGCGGCCACTTCAGAGATGTAACATGGAGACGAACGGACGTGACAGAAAAATATATCCAAGCAGACAGCTATTCTCTATCCACAAAAATACTACATGTGAGTTGCATTCCGGAAATGCGCGAACAGTGAGTTAGCAGGGAAATCACTATATTGTTTCCGAAGTGACTGTACTCATAATACACAACATGGCCTTGACCCTCGTCTCTCGCTGCAGACTGTAAAAAGACCGACTGGCTCCAGACGCGGGTTGCTGACTGATTCAGCCCAGTCGACCTACAGCAAACACGAACGTAGGTGAAACACTGTCCGAGTTCGATCCCCGATCCGCCCACAACGCCCATATTTCCAAGAAAAACAAAACGGCTGTTGGGAGGCCTGCTACTTCCGAAGATACTTTTCCTTCTTTATCGGAATTTTGGCTATCCGCATCAGAAAAACTCCAACAGTATTAAACAGAAAAAAATGCCGTGAAACGTAAAACATTAACCAAGTAGGTTATTAACAGTTCTTTCTTCTGCAATATGCCGTGTAGTCCGTTTAAAATCAACCGACGTTTCGGAGGAATATAGGGCCTCCATCTTCAGCGTCAAAGAATACGCCAACTAAGAAATCAGCGTGAAGCACGCAGCAAGCAGAGCTCTTTCAGCGAACTACACGGCCTTATATCTCAGAGGAGAGAACTCTTCATAATCACCGCCGTGGAAACCTCAAAACTTCCAATTTGATTATTTTCCGTTAAATAGTATGTATTTGTTCTTTCCGTTTCCGCGTTAAATTGTTCTCGTACAGTTCAGGTAATTTCACATACGCTCTTTTAAATCAATATTCTCGGAACTACTACATGTGGAGGCGGCGCAGCCCTGCGGGTCGTAGAAGGCGATGAAAATGAAAGCCGTGTGCCTGAAGCCACCCTGTCACTGTGGGACATAAATACAGGAACCTGGACCTCCAGGTTGGGGCTTGGACACAAGGCTGACGACCTTGCTCTGTAAAAAAAAAATACTGTTACGGAATCCAAAGAAACGAAAAACGAATGGTCTAATTCAAGACCCGTCTATCGGAATCTTCTAAGGCAAGCATGTCCAACGTGTCGATCGCGGGACGATTTTTGGTCGATCTCACAGGCCTATAAGGAAATTATATGCGAAAAGCATGTAAATTCACTTGTACTAAAACATTATTATATTCAGATTTTGAAGGGAAAATACGTATTAGTCATTCCTATTTTTCTGCTCTTATGTAGCTTACGTGAAAACTGCTTTCCACTTGTGTTAAGGGAACTGTAGGGAAGTCCCTACTCTATCCTTCTCACGTGACATCACGTTCAAATCAGATTTAAACATTAAAGAATCTGCAGCTACTATCTGTGAAAATTACCCATTGAGCAAGGCATCTCTTGAAAATGAGATATTAATCCTTAAAAATGACATTTTTCTCAAGACTCGTTTTGGAAGTTAGTGCCTAGACACAAATTTACCAACTTATGAAGATGCAGTGAAATTGTACACTCCTGTTTCGGTTCAACGTTGTGTGAATCTGCGTTTTCTTACCTAAGAATGACGAAGAGCAAACAACGTTCCAACATGACACATGAACATCTCCAGGACTGCATGAAACTGGCCCTCACCCAATACTCACCTGACTTCCAACAGCTGGTGGATGAAATGCAGACCCAGATGTCTCACTAACGAACGAGTCTGTACTTTCAATGTACGTGTATGTTGCTTTTACAACAAACATCATGTGTCGTGTTATTTTTACCAATATTTTTGCTTAAAGCGAGGCACGACGGTAGGACGGGGTGGTTGATCACAACCTGTTTGAGTTGGACATGCCTGTTCTAAGGCTATAACTCAAAAGGCGCTGTTCTGCCGATGAAGATAATGATGATACACGGAATTTGAGACACTCTCCAACAACACGTTTCCGATTTCAATTTTTTTGAGGTTGTCTCTGAGCTAATTAAGCACCGTGATGACGTTTGGGGGAGTGGAGGTACAGCTCCACCATTCTTGATCTTGGTATTAAATGGAGATGAGTGGTCAGCTTCACGCTCCCGCCGCTTTACTCCGAGAGAAAGAGCCTCGGGTACCATTGGATAGGAAACTGGGTGCGCCTTAGAGCCAGTCTGGACGGTGTAAAGTACAGGAAATCTCTTGCCCCTGCCACAAATAGAAGCCCGGTCTTCCAGGCCGTAGCCCGTCGCTTTACCGACTGAGCTATCCCAGCTCAGAGATTATGTACTCTCCGCTTCTACCCCAACGGATATTTGTACGCATGCACGCACAGGCACACGAAAGGATATCGAAGCGACGATGTGAACTTTTTATTCAAAACTGCACTTTTCAAATGTTGTAATAAGAAGTGGAAGATGATGTGCTCTGCTCCAAACCTCGTTTTGTGATATTCGGGCCATCTCATCTCACGACTTCATGTGTGAGTTGAAGTGAGAGTGAGGCTGTCACGAAATTCGTTGCCACGTTGTGACTAGTGAAGACTGAGAACCCTATTGCGTGTGTAACGGTGAACTGTAACGTGTGTAGATCAGCGATAGCGCTATAATTGCCTGTAGTCTCGAGTTGTGTGAATGAGGTGTCGATTCAATCCAGAACCCGACTCATAACTAAAGCACATACCCACCTAAATCGTGACACTGTGTTAGGGCTAACTATTCATTGTTATTCCACATACTTAATTTTTAATTACTTAAAGCATTTCATGCATGCCTCAAGGTCGTAATGCAATAGGGCATAACATTAAAAGAACAGAACAAACTTGAGTTTAACGCAAGCCAAATTCAATCAAGATTTTCTTTCGAGTGTTTTCTCTTAACTCCGACCTTTTTCTGGAACAAGTGGAAGGTTTCTCTTGTGATATTTCTTTTATTGCTAGTAGCGTGGGACTAAGTCCCTTGTACTGCGGCCACTTCTGGCCTATTGTACCAGCACCAGATGATAGGTGAGGGTGATTGTGGAGCAATTGGTGGAATGAAGATTGACAGGGGAAGCCGAAGTACTCGGAGAAAACCTGCAAAGCGCCATTTTGTCCACCACAAATCCCACTTGACCAGACCCAGGATCGAACTCGGGCCGCCGCAGTGGGAAGCCAGCGACTAACCGCTTGAGCTATGGCGCGGCCTTGTACCTATGATAAGTGATTCCGGCAGCATGAAGGAATATATTTTAATTTAACGCATATTACAGAAAAGCACGTTGGAATCAACGGTAGAGCATTCCAGGAAAAGTCATTCCTTGTTAGATTAAATACAAATACAACTTGAAATGGAATTATGCAAAAGAATTATAATTAAGTTTAGAGGTTTATTATAACATAGGGATATGTGATTCGAGTATACTTAGCCCCTGTCATCGCTTCCTTTACAAACAACTTACGGACATTGACTCACTAATTACGGAACTGTCTGGAACAAGTACTTGTGTAATTGACTGTGCACATTACATTAATAAAGCAAATATATTCTCCGGAAGTAATTATGTCGACCATATCAGTGAAGATGATCTTGAACAGTCTTGAAGGGCAAATTTTACTGATCTATATGAAAACTTCCTATGTTCGTAAGATCTAAGAGCCAAGGTCATACATATGTCAGGATCAGAAGGATTTCAACAAGGAAATTAAGAACATAAGATATGATATGATACTTAATGAATACCCACAAGAATTTCTGATTGCATAATGAAGCCAGGAAGAAGCAACCATCCTTCTTCAGATACAATATAACTGGGCGTTGTCATTATCCCACATGTTACGTGTACCTCCATGAAATCCAGACACATTGGAAAACAGTTTCAATGACAGGAAAATTTTCGAAACTAAGCACACGCTCCGTGGGACACTGATGAAAACTGAACCGGTCAGAGGTACCCAGCAGACGAAGCAGTGTGTGTACAGTATCCCATGCGATTTTGGCAGATGTTACACCGGCGAAACAAGCACACCATTAAGAAGCAGAAATACAACCTGACCCAACGCCTCCTCCAAAAATCAAAATTATCACAACATGCATACGAATGCCACAAAATAGTGTGGTATGTACACCCGTTGCTAGGCAAAGACCGCGAAACAAATAACTATACAACAGTCATTGCTAAGTGACGGCTCCGCATATAAGCATGTTCTCAAGGCATCGCCATAACACGGCAATAATGGAATGACGTTCTCTGTGCGGTCCGTCCTGAGGTATTATAAGTTGTATATTATAACCAGGACCAGTCAGAAGTTGCAGTTAGTTAGTTCACCGCGTGGAAGCGAATTTGAATACCTCTACCGTAGCCCTGCGAGTAGCAGTAGGCGATGAAAGGGGAACCCAGTTCCCGGGAGTATAACTGGACAACCCTGTTCCTGGGGGATATAAATAAGGAGACCTAGTCCTCCAGGTTGGGGCAGTCTCGAAACTGTGACAGTAAAATGTGGTCATGAGCCCCGAGAACGACTGCTGTGGCGAGGGTCAGTAGCAATGGTAAACAACAGACTCGTCCTCTCCTCAGAGAGGACGCCACATCAACAAACCGGGAACTGTCTGGCAGTAATAAAAATGTGGTCTTGGGCTCTATATGGGTGCTTGACACCAAGACAGACAGGCAGACTATGCGTTGGTCGTAGCATAACTTTGACTTGGCAGTTAGAGAAGTGCTGGGGTTCAGTCGTTGCTAGCTGTTGCCGTTAGAAGCTGGACTGTGGCTGCAAACAGTTTGGGAACCCACAGGATGGGGAACGTCCGCTGTTGGGAGCTTCTACCAAGCAACGGCAGTGAAGACCTGATGTGGACACTAGTGTGGGTGTAATAGTGAACAGTAAAGTGTAGCCACGCGCTGTATCAAAGAGTCCAATAAATCGAGTCATCAATCCAACCCCCGTCTATAGCCACTCCATACACGTAACAATACGTTGGAAAGAAGCAAAGATCTTGCAGACTGAACCCGACTTTATCTACGGGAAATACAGAAAGCTGATATGTCTACAGTAGCTCATCCGATTACTCAACCCAGCTTGGACCTCTCTCCCGTCCCGACTCCTGTAATTGAAGCAGACGTCAGACAACTGCAACTCCCTCCAGTTTATATTATACGGGAAAGTTGTGCTTTTATGTTGGTACTACAGAGATATCTAATTTATGTTTTGGTTTTATCTTCTGTTAGGACCCATTTGGTATACAGAAATTCTTGTCTGCTTCAGTTCTAATCTTCGTTACTTGTGTAACTATTTTTGTTTTATTTCTGATTTTACAGGCCGACAGACTACGTCATATCACTAATTTTATAACACTTTCTTCCTTTAGAATTTTCTACTTAGTGCTGTTGGCTTCCATTTTAGCATTACTCCGATTTTATGGACTATGGCCGTTAAATTATGAGAACCGTGAGACCCGGTAAACCGGTTCTCACGGTCTCTTCGCTTGCAGATTTCTTATATTTTTTCTTCTACTCTGAAGATGGAGGCGATACGTTCCTCCGAAACGTCGGTTAACACCACATATACACGGTGCCAAATCCCAGAAGACTGCTTTCTTCATAGTCACGGCCGTGAAAGCCTCTAATCTTACATAGTATCCAACCGTGGTCGTCTTCCTAATGATCTCTTCCCTTCTGGCCTTCCACTAATATCATTTACGCATTCATTTTCATGTCCTGTCTATCTCATCCTCCTTGACTTAGTCATTCTAATCATATTTGGCGAGTACAAGCTACGAAGTTCTCAATATAAATTTTTCTCGGTCTCCTGTTATTTAATTCCTCTTGGGTCCAAATGTTCATGTTAAATATTGGGACAACTGGAGTCGCGGTAACGAGCAACAGCAGTGACATGGAAGTCGCGGCAGGAAAAGTAAATTCTTCAGCTTCGGCAAATGTATGTACACGTACATCTGGAATGCCAAGGTACAAAGAACGCATGTGCAAAATGTACGCATTCCGGTAAGGAGTGCGCATTTCCAATCCTGTTACGTAATTGCCAGGCTTAGTACATCTGTACGCTAAATACGTATTGCGGCTCGAGGTACCCACTGACCAACTTCCACCCGCTAAAATATGATTCACGTCTGACATGTATTGTCTGTCCACAACAGACAACGCGGAAACCTCAATCCCGCACAAACTACGCCATGAAGACGTTAGGGGGTCGTGGATGTATAGATCCAAGTTTTCCTGACCTCCGCACTAGTTGGAGGTGAGTGGTCAGCATCACGCCCCGTCCGCTTTACCCTCCTGGGAAAGAGCCCCCGGCACCCATTGGATATGATGGGTGGACCTCAGAGCCGGTCTGGGCGCTGCGGACAAAAGAAAATTCTTGATCCTACCGGGATTCGAATTCCGACCCCACGGTCGTCCAGCCAGTACCCAGTCGCTATACGGCACAAATACCTGAGCTAATTCGGAAGGCAAATATAACAGCCTGTTTCCAAACTTAACATTTCGTACGTGTGTGATGGGTATTTATTTATGGTCTGTCTGATGAAGCTGTTTCGAATGCAGTATGATTAATGAACAACCAGAAGAGGATGTTGAAGAAAGCTGTCGTGAACTGTTCTATCCATGAAAGACAGGGAATTTGACCCGCTGAGTCTCTCAAGAAGGACCCTGCTCAACAAATGTTGTCAATATCAGTTACCGATGCTAACGTTACGTTCATGATAACGGCCACAAAACGAATGACTTGTTGGGGAAATGGAAAGACCTTAGGACATATTCCACAGAGAAACCGTGTAAAAATACACCACAGGGTTCACTGATCGCCTCGATTCTGAACACATGTTTGAAACGGGGGGGGGTCAGAGTTCCAGCCAAATATCAAGTACGCAGCAACAGGAGCTTCGAGCCAAGAACCTTCACACTGTAAATCATATCTAGCGGGGGTTTATCTGCTATATGAGTAGCGATAAAGCTTATTATTAACAGCAGTGCATTAACTACAGGGGTTATGAAGCGTCAAATTTGGATGTAGTATTGTACGAGTTGGTGCAGCTGAGAAATGAAGAAGCGGAGACCTATTTTTGGACACAATGGCAGCACTTGCTCAGGAAGACGAGAAAATCCGTACCTTCGGAACGCAAGTGAAATTATTTTTCTTATTTATTTACCTTCCTCCCCTTTTCCCACCCTACCGACTGGCTACGAGCTGGACAACCGAGGCGTCGGAGTTAAAGAGTCCCAGTAGGGTCATTAATTTTCTCTTCTCCACGTCGTCCAGACTGGCTCTGGGGTCCTCCCAACCTCCTATCCAATGGGCAACGCCGGCTCTTTCACCGGGGGTAAAGCGGCAGGGTTGTAAAGCTGACCACTCACCTCCAACTAGTGCCGAGGTCAAGAAAATGTGGATCTATGCATCCACTCTCCCATACGCCTTCATGGCGTAGTGCGTAATTTGTTAAGCACAGGGGCAACTTTACCTTTTATCTGTTTCTCTTTCCTCTTGTATTCTTTTCGTTATCCGCTTCTTGGCCTATCATTTTAGAAGTTCTGTTTTATCTGTTGTATATTTGGTTTCGACTCCGTAGATGTGGACCTGCAACTCCGCAACATATCTGCCTACACAGATAAGAGAAGACACTAACATAAGCCTGCATTAGGGCCACGACTGGGTTTCAAACACATGACTGAAGTGTTCCAACGTTCCAAAAACCGAGTAAAACGGTTGCCAAAACGCAATGAAATCTTTAGTACAGTCTCGTCCATTCCACGCCTTTCCTCCCGCCCACGCGCCGCAGCTAAAACTCTCCACCTCTATGCACATGCGCAGGAGGCTATGAACTCTTTAGAGGTAGGAAAAAGGCAAAGTTGTGGGGGAGAGGAGCTATAACTCCACCGTTCTTGACCTTGGCACCAGACGAAGGTGCCGTCTTACGCCCGGGGAAAGCGCCCCGTACCCATTGGATAAGAGGTACGAATGATGAAAAACGCAGTAGTACAGAACGCAACCGACTGTACTGCAACTGGACAGAATTAACGATTATGCTGCTTCTAGTTTTCTAGCAAACAATTTCTTGGGAGATTTCACTGTCCACTGTTCGCAGTTTTTGCCACAAAGGAACAAGTTGCTGGACATTCTTCCGCTGTAACAGCACTGGAATATTAAGCAACCGAGATCATGTGGGAGCATAATCGGTCTCGTGTCGGCGAGGTAGTTCCCAACATTTCCGACGCTCTAGTCTATAGACCGGCGTAAAACCAGCTTACGGGCCAACTATTTTATTTAGGGAGAACTGATTCTTCTCTCACTGACTAGTGTAATACTCCTAACATGTGCCAATTTGAATTCATTCCGCAACAACGAATACTATAGCCATGTGAGTGGACTGTGGAAGATGAGGGGGGGATCTAACACATTGCTTCTGACACGGCCGGACCCACACAACAGTGCACGGGTACGACCACAGACCTCACGGACAGAGAGTCATAACCACTACATAATATGTAGGTACATTGTTATAAGCAAACGTATTGTGACGTATCGACTCACTGCTAGGCAACGTCTCAGTAACCACGTTCCCGCGAAGACAAATTCTTGTTAAACAGCCCGTTGCTGGGTAATGCGTACAATAATAAGCGACAATAAAGGCCATCCACTGCTAGACAACGGAAGTATTTTCTGTGTTGTGGCCCGACTCGAGGCTATATAACTAGAAGCAAATACTAATTGAGTGTCTCGAATCTGAGACAATAAAATATGATCGCGAGTCCCACGGGACTTCGGCCCGAGAATGACTGCGCTGGCGAGAGCCGGCAGCAATTGTAAATGACTGACCCGTCCTCTCGTCAGAGAAAGCGCTCCACATAAACCCACAACTGTCTGACAGTAATAAAAATCTGGTCGTAAGTTCCACATTGGCGCTTTATTCCAAGACACTGGCCGATGACCGTCGGTCGTAACATAAGACTCAGACTCAATTAAGAGTTCAGTTGGAAGTCACAGCAGCTTCCGTGGTGTGTCCAGTCGGAAGAAGATGACAGTGTGTCAAATAGTGACTTGTGAATTGTTGTTGCCAGTTGTATACAGGCCCAATAAATTCGACCATTAAATCCAAGACTCGTCTTATTAGTCACGCAAACCCCGGATACGTGAGAGTATGTAACAATCTGGGTTAGGTTCGAGGGTAGCTAAGCGGAGGGTAAGTTCTGTAGACTCCAGTTTCATAATTGTGCATTTATCGATCTAACTTAGTCGTGGTGGGGTGAAGGTGTCGCGTGGAATGAATAATGCTGAACACAACCCTCACTTCGGCAGGGAAACCGCACAACCATAGCAGAATGCGTCTGCGATATCGCTTCTGGACAACTAAGCACTACGATATAAATTCCCTCACCTTATAAACGCAATAAACCACTTCGAAGACATAGGCATAGTTGGGAGGACATTACAATGAATCTTAAAGGAATAGAGGGTGGGCGTGCTGACTGGACTCATCTGGCTCGAGACAGTGTCCAATGGAAGGTTCTTGTGAAGACCACTATTACCATTTGTGTTGCAAAAGGAGCAAAATCCTTCACTAGCTAAGCGACTGTGAGGACTCCCAACAAGCATCTCACTTCATAAAGTCGATTTCTGAACCAACGTCGGAGTGGAATGTGACTTCCCCAAACTATTGGAATGGGTCCAACAGGGGACCTAAGTGTTAATGAGACTAAAGTTATAGCCAATTCACCCTGAGCAATATAAACAACCAAATGTTCCTCTTCGTAGCAAACTTGACAGATAAAAGGGACAGCATTGAGATTTACTGCCTTTTATTTCACATATAACGCCAATAAATCATTTGTTGTCAATTGAATACCATCTTCTTAATAAAATAAATATGGGGCCTGCCAATGATGGCGAAAGGATCTCACATTATGCTCTTATATCCGACGTCACGTCTTGATTACGTGAATGACCCCAGACATGGAGATCTACACACTCGTACAACAAGCAGAAATTGTGACGTCATGTTGAGGTCTATGGATATTGCGAACATTCTTGGTAGCTTCACAGCCGGAATTATCGGAAAGTTGCGCAACTTTCTTCACTCCACTTTCGTTACGGGAATCTGTTTATAACCACAGGTTACGTACAACTGCCGGTCACTTCGTTAAAGATTACAGTAAACTACATAGATAATATAACATTAACAAGAAAGTCAGACTTATTCATTAAATTTTAACATTAATCTTTCATTCAAATTACAAATATCTATCAGAGAAACCATTTACAGTGCTTGAAGCCTGATTTCGAGCTGATTTCAGTATTCCTTTTCGCTGATAACGTATAAGCGATTCGTTGCAGTTTCTTGCTCAACTATCGTATAGCATTTTTGAAGCTGGAATAAAAATAAATGTCTTGCGGTGAAGAAAACATGAGTGAATAACATGTGCCAGAGGGATGCAAAATAGTTACCTGACTTTCGCTGTTGTTCACTTGTAACACACATGCAACCCATCTCTTTTTGGCATGCTCGCAAGTCGCAATTCCTCTAAAATCTTATATTTGACACCTTTCATCTTACAAGTGTACTACACTATGTCTCGTGTCGAACAAATCTGCTTCTCAAAACACCTCTGTCGAAACCCGGTTCTATGAGGCAGGACTCAACCAATTTGATTTCTGAGTAACCGGATGTGTCCTAGCCTACCCGAAACTCTCCTCGAGCGAAGTTGTTTCTTTACTGTGGTCTTCTGCAGTACAATACTCACAAGGTGACAGTCTTTATAACAGCACCCCCTTGTACAGTTGTCTTGGTGTCACGACCTGCTCCTCATAAGGGTTTCACATTCCTCTTCCTGGCCAGTCTTTCAATTGTTCACCCAATCCCATCAAAAGCCGGGATATGGCAGTCGGTATAGCAACTGGCTACAGGCTGGACGGCACAGGGTGCGGAGTTCGGGTACCAGTAGGGGGCGAGATTTTTCTCTTCACGTTGTCCAGACCGGTTCTGGGGCCCACCCACACTCCTATCCAAAGGGTACCAGGGGCTCTTTCCCCGGAAGTAAAGTGGCAGGGGCGTGAAGCTCACCATTGGTGCCGACGTCATGAATACGTGGATCTGCACATCCGCTCCCTCCATACGCCTTCATGGCGTAGTGCTTACTTTTACCTGTATTCAATCCCATCACATGCACATTTGCCATATTCAGTTGCAAAGAACTGGCCTCGGTGCCCACACCAAAATCATCTTCATGATAGCAGAGATAACGTGTTCCTTGTTCTTATACCGTGAGGCATAGGCATCGTCATCAGAAGCATAAATACAAGTAAATCTTTATCAAATCCTTAACTTTACCAGCAAGAGAGCTCTGAAACAAAGGTACGGCCACACTATCATAACATTCTATTTAAGCATCCTGTTGCATTAAGTGTATATCTTTTGTACACACACTAGCGCGACTAAATCCAACAAGAAATACTCTCAAGCAGTTATCTTTAAAATGAATTAATGTCGACCACAATGGAAATAACATTAAAATATTAATGAATTTTACTGCCAAACTTAATTTATTTTAATTAGGAAATATCGCGCTCACACGTGATATACAACCTAGATATACAGTACATCAAATTTAGCAACATATACAATACCTGACGATGGCCGTATACGGGCGAAACACGTAGTGAAGAAGGGTGAAGAAAGTAAAGCTACCCCTGTAACAGGCCGTGAAGGTCCACAGGGTTGTGAGACGTTGAGGTTCCCACATTTTTCTCCAAGACAATCGGCTCACAGATGGCGGTAAGGTTGTCAGCCGTACGCGCCGGCCGCCCTTTACTCCTCCCCCCCCCCCTGCTAAGGAAGATTCCTGGTACGCATTTCTGTTGGAGACCATGTCGACCGCAGGGCCACAGTGCGGCTGGAAAGATTACGTCAATTAAAAAAAACTCACCGGAACTCGAACCCGCGACCTACCTGCTTGTAGCATAGTGCCTCAACCAACTACGCAACTGCCTGCCACCGAGGAAGAATGGTAACTAGGGTAATAAGTTGCATTTAAGACGGAGATTTCGTATGTTACATATCAAGTTTTAAGCAATCTGATAAAACAAGACTGCACTGTGGAAATAACAAGCTCCAGGCGAATGAAGAACTGCCTGAACATCGTTCCAATGCATCTTGCCTGATACATCGATTGTACAATGCGAACAGAAAGAATTCGAGATAGCCCGTCTGTGGCCTATTCCGGGATACTACTACATTTACCTAGAAGCGCTGAATAAAATAACGGAAAGCTTAGTCGGGATAGCAGAAGCTGGCAGTATGCTAACAACTACACTACCAGCATGTCGGCAAACTCGTGGCCATAAGACGGGAGCGCCATGCATTTATGCGTGCTGCTCATGAAGCCCTAACTTTAAATTTCAAATAACTTTCATGAGTTTCATTAAGATAAATTTGTTACATTTCTCAAGAAAATTATGTCTCAATCATGGCGTAAGTCAGTTATTATACTTCCGATAATTCATTTCAATATTGCACAGTTAATGAATTCATAATAATAATAATAATAATAATTTATAGCAGTAATCGTTTTTTGCACAGCGGTAGTTACAAAGAGTTGTCTTCTGATATATAACGATGTGGAGTTCGTTGAAAGTCGGCTGGCGTTTCGAGGTACATATCGCCTCCATCTTCAGGGTCGAAGAATAAAATAAGGAAGAAACGAGCGAGAAAGCAAATGGCAAGCAGATCCGCCTGCGTTATAACCAGAAGACAGAACTCTTAGTAATGAATATATTTACGGCATAACAGAGGGAGATTCTACCTTGCACGATGTTAAAAAGGTTAATCTGTTACAACGATAATCAGTTTAGTATAATAACATACTGTCACGTGTAGGGGTGTATGGAGGGGATTTTGAATTGGATGATTCGATTTATTGATACCTTATACACAGTACTCGGAACTACAGGCAATTCAGTGCTATCGCTGATTTATACACTTTACAGTTCACCTTTGCACACACATTAGGGTTCTGAGCCCTCACTAGTCGTGTCCTGGCAACGGATTTATAACAGTCTATCATTTCAAATCACGCATTAAATCTTTTCATAGCCTAATTCCTTTCTTGCCATTACTGTCAAATCAATGCAATTCCTCTGCCCCCAACCTCACATCCTGGAAGGCTGGCGTCCCGAAACTCGACGCTTCGCTTCAGTCCATGCTGCTGCATACTTATTTATTATTATTCATTCTAACTGCAAATGGGTTTTAACCCGGTGACAGTGGTCTACAGCAAGACACAACATACAAATAGCTATTCAGCTCACAAACAAATAACACAAAGCCACAAAGTGACACAAAGCATGAGTGCAACACAGCGCCCAAAACTCACAATGACACACCATAGACATACTATCCAGAATGAATACATTATGTCAATAATTAACTGAATAAATAATATTAATATCAATAAAATTGTTAATATTAATAAAATACTAATTAATTCCCTTCTCTACACTACGCTACACTTCACATCACTTCGCTTCACTTCCCTGCCTTTAGATGATTCCCCCTTCTAACTTGGCCTTATGTACAGCTTTCCTAAACCCTTTCCTTAAATTACTTGGTTTAGAGGAGAGAGTCCCCAAAGCGTCTTCAGTTAGTTGGTTTCAGAGCTGGATGGTCCTATTCAAAAAGAATATTTTCCGATATCTGTCTTTAGCTCTCTGCTCCTAATTTCCCTTTCATGATCGACCCTCCTCAGATAGCATGGTCTTTCTAATCTATCACCTATAGCCTCCCATGCCCATTCTCCCGTGTATGCTTTGAAGAGAGCACATACGCGAGCTATCTCTCTGCGCCGAGTCAAAGTTTCCCAGTTCGAATCATTTCTATGATGTGCAAATTTAGCCGCTGTTTTGCACCCGGTCTAGCGCATTTATCTGCCCTTTCCAATAAGGATCCCAGCACGCCGCCCCGTATTCAAGAATCGGACGCACTAGCGATGTGTAGGCTAAACTTATAGTGTTGCTATTTCCCTTTTTAAGAATACGCATTGTAAAATGAAGTGCCTTCCAGTTAACTTGATCAGCCCAACCTAAATCGCTGCGTAAGATATTCCCAAGTATTTACAACTGCTCGCTTCCGGAATTACTATGTCCCGTAACGAATAAGTTAGTAGGTCCGTCGCTCGGGCTCTCGTAAAACAAACTGCCTTGCTTTTAGCTGGATTTATTATCATCTCATTTTCAAACGCCCACTCCCCCAGCCTGTTCAGATCTACCTGCAATTTCTCCGTATTTTCCTTATTTATAATTTTCCTATATATAAACACTTTGCAACGTACCACTCAGAAAACAGTATTTATTGTTAAGGAGACGTCTTTACTGATCCGTTGCCTAGTAATGGATGCCCTACGGTTGCGTACGTTGGCTCCCGCGGGAATGTGTTTACCGAGTCGTTGTCTAGCAATGGGTATAAACGTCAAAACATTTAGAACACGGCAATAACAAGATATTAGAAAGTCATCAAACACCCATTCAGGAAATTTGAGTAAATAAACAAATTAAATCGATGCATATGACACGTTGCAGTTAAACACCTGGTGTGTTTGTCAAGCTTTTAGGAGGCTTTCGAACTTGCTCTTCTCGCCACATAACGGATTACCCTTACCGAAGAATTGTTCCATAGACCTTCCAAACAAACATACCAATGGAAATGGTGAGGTTACTCTTGTCCACACTGCGAAAAACAATAAAGGCATGTGAAGGGCACGGAAGAAGGACCACCGGATAAGTAAAAGGTTTTGATAACAGACACTTTCTAATCTGTCGTATACACCATCTTGTCACTCAGTTCAGCGTTTCTAATGACAAAAAACAAATTTCTCAAGGATGAAGGATCTGTGAAAGTCTCATACACCTGCGTTCATCAACAAAGAAGTTACACTAAGTGTCAAATGACAAGAAAATAATCTCCATTAGCTACTGCATGGCATTTACTTTATCGGGTACAAACAATTATATGTTATTTTGGAGAATAAATACAATTCATTTGCTTCCAATGTCAACACAGTAAAGTAAAATTGTCCATGTGCTTAATTAGTTTAGCAAATACCATGAAGATTTTTGAGGGAGTGGAGGTATGCCTCCATCTTTCTTGATTTCGGCACTAAATGGAGGTGAGTGGTCAGCTTCACGCCGCTGCCGCTTTACCCCCAGGGAATGAGACCCCGGTACCCATTCGATATGAGGCTGGGTGAACCCCAGTGTCGGTCTGGAAGCCGTGGATAATAGAAACATCTTGGACTGTATGGAATGGAACCCAGGTAGTGCAGCTCGTAGCCCGCCGCTATACCGACTGAGCTATTCCGACCAATATACAGAGTTTACATTCGCTACTTCCTACATAATCACTCGCTACACAAAAATGTCAAGTGTGAAGGTACAGAAACATTTCGGTCACCATACGGTTTCAACTTTACACAGAACTCTTACTTTTCTTTCACTCATCATGACACTTTATGGTACAGCTGCTACTCTCATTTCAAAACGTCACGCGACCGCCATGTTAACCAGCGATATGGTAATTAATTACTTACTTACTTATGGAGCTGAGCCCTTCCTGAGCCACCGCCAATTGTGCAGCTACTCAAGAATTTCCCAGCATTTTATGGAACCCGAAGGTTCATTATCGTGTTCACAAGAGCCCTCCAGCGGTCCCTATTCGGAGCCAGATCAATCCAATCCATACCATCCCATCCTATCTCACTGAAATCCATTTTAATATTCTCCACCCACCTACGCCTTGGTCTTCCCAGTGGTCTCCTTCCTTCCGGATTTCCCACCAATATCCTATATGCGTTTCTCCCTTCCCCCATTCTTGCTACATGCCCTGCCCACCTCATCCTTGACTTCATTATTATTCTGGTTATACTTGGAGAAGCATACAATTTACGAATCT
The DNA here is from genome assembly GCF_002891405.2 of Cryptotermes secundus. Classification (NCBI taxonomy): domain Eukaryota; kingdom Metazoa; phylum Arthropoda; class Insecta; order Blattodea; family Kalotermitidae; genus Cryptotermes; species Cryptotermes secundus. The sequence goes on along the minus strand of NW_019722426.1, from coordinate 204,076 downwards.
CCTCATTATGCAGTTTTCTCCAAACTCCTGTCACTTCATCTCTCTTCGAACCAAATATTCTCAACACCGTTACAGATATAGTAATTAGGTTACATTAAAGACATGGTTTTCCACTTCATTTTCAGAAATAGGTCACAAGTTTCTGGGAACAGGTAAAGAGAGAGTAACTGTCCGCATACTGTTTCTACGTCCTTCAGGAAACCAGAAAAGTGGACCTTACTGTCATAAAAGAGCTCTTGCGTATATCATCTGGGCCAGATTTACGGAGGTTCTTCTCTTCTGTGATTCGCTCAACTGGTGTCAATACTGCCCCATCATGGCTGACTGACTGGGTAAGAGAAAGACTGTAGGCGGGACGAGGAACATCCGGTACATACGAACAGATGACGTACAATTTCCCACCACTCACTTTTCATCCGTATATCGACATGAAAAGTTTCGTTTTCGGTCGCGTACATTCATACTGAGAATCCATCTCCAGAAAAGTAGTTCGGTTTATTCGTACAAAGGGTCAGTCTTGCTGACTATGTTGGTGTCATTGTAAACGCCATGTATAAACGCCATGGCAGTTTCCATCGACACTTTTCGGAGGGAAAATATGCATATGGAGCATCGTACTTAATACGTAGCAGGTTACGGGGAAGATTTCTTGATCTGAAACACGATTACTCTTTAACATCTTCACTGTTTCGAAACACACGTCCTTGCCATCTATTTCCAGTTCACGTCATTTGTTTTCTTGATCAATAAATATTAAATACTGACCATACGGAGCACAGTCCGTTTTGAGAAAACAACATTCGCTTAGCTGGTCAAGAAATTCGACACCCTTAATGGAAGCCAATGATTATCATGTTCATCAGAGTCGCCCACTGGTCCCTGCTGTGAGCTGGAGGAATCCAGTCCACACCCTCGTATCTTACTTATCTAAGATTCATATTAATATTATCCTTGTATCGGCACGTACATCTCCCAAGTGATGTCTACAAAATATACTTTGTGTAGGCATATATTTTACATATTAAAATCTCAGAAGGCAATAGAGCTTCATTTCCCATCCGTACCTAGACACTCTACTGACCATTAGTGCCTGGTACAAAGGTTCCATTCAGCACTGCGCAATATCATATCAAGTTGCGTCGAGTGACACTTTGTTAGCGACGGTAAGCGTAAACATTCATGATGATGGAGGCAGTAAAACATGCTGCTGACATTGTAATTGGCTCTGCGTGTGACAAAGATCCCACAGGTATTTTCAATGTGTGGGCATTATTAATAACGGCTATAAATCCCATCACGCCTATCGCTGTCGGATGTTCACACCTAAAATTTCACCAAATGTAACTACCACAGTTAAACGGCATATTAATTTCTCACACTACAGTGCAGTCGCAATTTATGCGAGGATGCGTTCCTGAAGACCTCGCATAAGTCGAGGCCTATTTTTATTCAAACTTCGCGCATGAAGTGAGACTTTATTAACATTCTTTATACCGCACTATTTCAAACCCGCGTAAAGTACGACCGCACTATGCGTTCAACTGTCCACGAAGGACGGTTAGTCCTTCCCAGCACTTCGACGCCAATGACGCGATTGTGAGGATTATAATTCTCACCGTACCATGCTTGGTGAAGACTAGCGAATGAAACGGAAAGAAGGCAAAATGGTCCCTGTACATAACTAATCAAGCATTACGTCGTGAAGAGGTATGGAGGAGTTGATGTATAAATCCGTGTATTCTTCACCTCGGCATTAGTCAAGGGTGAGCGGTCAGCTTCACGCCCTGGCTGCTGTAGCCCCGGTATCCCTTAGGTAGGAGGCTGGGTAGGCACCCAGAACCGGTCTGGACGACGTGGAGAGAACAAAAATCTTACCCTTACCGGGACTCGAACTCCGATCCCTTGGCCTTCCAGTCCGAAGCCAGTCGCTATATAGACTGCGAGATCCTGGCTACCCTAACAAACGGAAATAAACACGAAGAAAGGAAAAAAAGAGAGTTAAAAGGAAAACACTAAGAAGCAAAGGAAGGAAATGAAGGAAGTACAGTGAAAAATGAAAGGAAGAGGGTATAAATAACTGAAAGCAAGAAATAAGAAAACGAGAAGTAAACATGGTCAGAAAAGGGGAAAGTATAAGGAGAGAACCTGACCATTTGCAGGGACAGTGCTTTGCAGCACGGCGCACCCAATTAGAGTTCCTACTACACAGGCCCGGCCTCATTACATTTTCAGAGAGAGAAGCATTTAGATGGAGGAGACAGGCACTCCCGCGTGCCACTTACCGCTAACAACGTTTCCAAGCTTATGGAACTCAGAACAAAGAGCCCCGAAAAGCGTTCGATGTCTACGAGTAAGCATCCCTCACCATGGCAACCCCTTTCAAGCGTCCAGCGACGGGACGGAAATTTCATTATTCTGATTAACTTCAATCACGGGACGGAGCGCAAGTACAGTTGTAACGCTGTGATCTAGGTCGTGCTACCAGACATCGTGACCGAGAATGCTCGTGGTTTTCCTCATTCTCTCCAGGTGATGTTCTCCCATGTAGGATTTGAGGTTCTCACATCTGGTGGTTATGAAGAGTTCAATCTTCTGGGATAGAACGCCGTGCAGTCCGTTGAAAGTCAACTGACGTTTCGAAGAAGCATGTCGCCCCCATGCCAAGAAAGAAGCGAGAAAGAAGGTGGTAAGGTGGTTTCTTGCTTGACTTATTCTTCGATCCTGAATATGGAGGCGACATGTTCCTAAGAAACGTCGGTTGACTGTCAACGGGATACCCGGCGTTATATCCCAGAAGACAGGACTCTTCATGTTCCTTCTTATTTCCACCTTCTCTTTCGTTCCTGTCCTCCGCTCAGTAGTCACTGGTCCCGTTAACAGAAAGCCTTTTACAGAATCATCTCCCTTCGTAATGTCATGTTTCACGCCCATAAAATAGAATCACTATAAATCGGATTTTCTTCAATTGACCTAATCCTTCCAGCCGCACTATGGCCCTGGGGTCGACTCAGCCTCTAACATAAATAAGTAAAAAAAAAAAAAAGTAAAGCTATCCCTGTACCAGGCCGTGAAGGCCCATAGGGTTGTGAGAGGTTGAGGGGCCCACATTATATAGACATTCGGCTCAAAGATGGCGGTAAGGTTGCCAGCCTTACGCGCCGGCCGCGCTTTACTCCCCAGGAAAATTATTTAATTAATTCCTGGTACTCGTTTCTGTTAGAGGCTGAGTAAACCCCAGGGCCTAGGGCTGGAAGGATTAGATCAACTGAAAAAAATCCAATGACATCATCGGGACTTGAACCCGCGACCTTCCGGCTTGTAGCATAGCCCCCTCAACCAACTACGCTACCGCGTGCCCCAACAGAAACGAGTACCAGGAATATTCTTCGGGGTAAAGGGCGGCCGGCGCGTAAGGCTGACAACCTTGCCGCCGTCTATGAGCCGATTGTCTAGATAGTGTGCGAGCCTTAACATCTCACAACCCTATGAGCTTCCACGGCCTGTTACAGAGATACCTTTACTTTTTATAAATCCTTGTATTATATACCCTATATATTCAATTTAAGTCTTCAGACAGGCACAGGATGTTAAAAAGCCAGATGAGAGAGAGTAGAAGCACTTGAAGATTTTGACCTCACCTTCATTTTAACAGGAATCGCTCTGTTACTATCGTCGGAAACACAGCATTTCTGGAGTCTACCTAAAGGGACTGAATAAAGCGAAGCACACAAAAGTCCAAAACAAGGACTGCAGGAAGTAGGGTTTCAAATGTTATGCTCCTATCCAACTCTACATTTTCTGAATGTGAGTATGGAACCCATTTAAATTACCAGAGTTCCTTTAGCAAACAATTATGTACACGTGTAACAAAGGCTGTCTTGAACCCTCACTGTGACCATGGCTGGAGACCGCTGGCGACACAGGGCTACCTACTACTTCTAATAACGTAAAGGGCTTTATATTACTCTTATTTTGGAGTTATGATATGGATGTTCAAAGCAATATATAATAAAATGAACTGAAAAGTAGACCACTGTGTTTTCTGGCGACAGTACCCCTGCACATAAACAGACAGAACCGTGGAGTGAATGTCAGGAGAAATCACAGGAGCAAGACACAACACAAAGCACAATACACACACGAAAGTAGGAAAAGTGCTCCGATAGAAGAGGATAGGTGTGACTCGCGTATTGAGATGCGACGTAGGGATAAAAAATCCTGAACAGTTTTAATATTTTTAATATTTAATATTTATCAATATATATGATGAACATATATTTTAGTTATTTTAATATGAAGACGGCAAGGCATGCAGTGAAATAGTTTAACGTAAATCAAAAAGCACCTGAAGATGGCACCTTTGTGCCGAAACATGTAGTGCGGGAGTGAAGAGTGAAGTGGATGAGTGTATGCACTGTAAGACGGCTGGAATAAATCATGGACATAAATCAGTGCAACAGGACGCTAAAATATAACATTAACGTAATCTAAAACCTTAAACAGAAATATCTCAGTGCAGGTCTTCCAATATATTACAGAAATACACAGAATTTATTAACCTATTTTCGACACACTAAAACAACAAAAACAGGCGTTCCAATTTGCAGTACATATACTTTTCGAAAGTGTCCTTGATTCTGCACATACCCCTGACCTGCGTGTACATTTACTGGTGATACAGATCTAACACTGCAAAGCCAATCACACTGCCTGTAATACTGCCTAATCACACCTTTCCTCTCATTTAGATAAACGATCATAATATCGAAAAATGCTTTAAATGAAAGTTACAGGTTTATGGCTTACCGACATCTGCATTACTGGTTCTATGCCATGAGCTATTTTTAAGGAACTGGACCAACATGGAATTCCTTCTGTAAACGTCCAATCCCAGATTCCATCAACTCCAACGTGTATTTCTGGAGATAAAACACGCTGGAAGGACAACTGCAGTCTCATTATTGGCCCATTATACGCACTTCCATCTCACCGTTCACATGTATCATGCCAGCGAACACTGCTCTTAGGGGGTATAATGTATGAACTTGTACTACATAAATCTACACACAATAAGTTGTAAAAATGAATGATCAAGCAGAGGGGCGAGAAATGAAGAAAGAAAATGAAGGAAAGGAGCCGACGTGTGTTCACATCACCACGTAAGAATTAACAGCAACGCAAAACACTTGCGATGCAAGACATCGAGCGAAAGAGCTACACGACTTAACATCGATACGAACAGCTGGGTTTGGCTGCCCTGCCAGACGTAAGAACACCTGACTTTATACAAAGGCAATCAATCAGTTCCATGAAAACTATGTGTGTAAATAGGGCCACGATAAGCAACTCTCTAAGCAAAACTGGTATTAGCAAATCGAAGCATATTTATAAATAAACTCGTTTAACAAGAACAATATCGTATGTTATGATAGACTGCAAGATATGTTGCAAACAATGTTGTAAGATGGAAATTAACAAAAGACTGGAGAAGGCGTAGACTATGAAGAGTGCGTTCTTCTTGGTTCTTGACGCGGTGTAGTTCGGGAAAAGGCGCCTGCTTCTTGTTTGTTTCTTGCTTGGCTTACTCCTCGACCCTAAAGAAGGAAGCAATATCCTCTTCCGAAACGTTGAGCTTTATCCAATCTACAAGACATTACAACACAGTGGAACGTATTATTCCTAGTCATCACTGTGAGAAGCTCAAGTCTAAGACAGAGAAATTTAAACACTATCTCCACGAGGCCGAATGGTACTTCCGAAGCTAATTGTCGCTCAGCTAGTTAAGAAATCCCTCGTCTTCTACGGAATGGAATTCAAAGTCACACGCAGCTGGACCCTCGTCTAAGAGAGGCGTATCCCGGTAACACCCTTACTTACTTACTTATGGAGCTCAGCCCATCTGGAGGAGCCGCCAATTCTATAGCTACTCAAGAATTTCCCAGCATTTTATGGAACCCGAAGGTTCATTACCGTGTTCACAAGAGCCTTCCACTGGTCCCTATTCTGAGCCAGATCTATCCAATCCATACCATCCCATCCTATCTCTCTTAGATCCATTCTAATATTGTCCACCCACCTACGCCTTGGTCTTCCCAGTGGTCTCTTTCTGTCTGGCTTTCCCACCAATATCCTATACGCATTCCTCGTCTCCTCCATTCGTGTTACATGCCCTGTCCACCTGTGTTTATATTTTTGGACAACAGACGAGAAGACAAAAGGTTCTGCACTGAATGGTAGCAAGCATTACCCGAGTTCAATCGCCTCTTAATTTCTTCCTGAATCAGGTTTCGATCTGTTATCGTTGTTCCCAAATATCTGAACTGTGCCACATTTTCAAATGGTATCTATCCCAGTAGATGCCAGGTAACACCCCACCAACCTATTTGATTTTTGGAGATCCATTATATTATCCTTCCATTTCCAGTGATTTTAACCACCGGAAAATGTAACGAAATGTATCTGTGCAACGATAATCACCTGCAAACTGGTGAACAGTTAACTCCAAGAATGGGATACGTACTAAATACAGGCCTGAGATAGAAGACAGCGTTTAACATAATGCCACGCTACAGTAGTTTTACTCTATGTTCCACAGCTTAGCAACTGACACAGCGTTGACTAAATAAATAATAACATACCGGATTTGTTCAACGCGTTGCCAGGCAACAGCTCTATAAACACGGTCCAACATGCAACAATAGATGAGGTTGTTTTTATTTTGTATGACGTCCGCGCTACACCCAGTGCTGCTAACTGACCAATCAACTCATAGTCTGACACGTGTTTTCTGTGTCGTCTGCGCCACGCAATAAATAGAGGGGCTGTGTTTTCTGTGCGCGGTCCTTGCCGAGAGGATATAAGAGAATTCGGAAATGGAAACTTTGCTTGAGTTCCGAAGTTCCAGGGAAACAGCAGTGTGGACAGAACAAGAATTACAAGACTTAGTGTGTGACGTTACATGTGCTGTAGTACATGGATATTGGGAGTGTGTAATTAGTGAGACTTTTATAGTTCCTGTGTTATAAATCCGTTACCAGGAAACGGATAGTGAAGACTAGTGAAAATACACTGAAGAGATTAGTGTGGAGTGATTGTATACTGTGTAAATCAGCAGTAGTATAATAATTATTTGTAGTAATGACCTGCAAGTTTTTAATAAATGCAATTACCAATCCGAACCCCGTCTTTAATCACTGTGACACGTATTGTCACGTATTCCGGGTTAGAGTGACTAATAATAATGGGTTCTGGATTAGATGAATAGATTTACAGAACACTCACAAGTCGTAATTACAAATAATTATAACATTCTAAAGATTACTGCAACTATTGCACACGAAGTCTTCTATATCTGCTTGCTAGTCGTTGCTTGGTAACAAATTTTAGTTACTCAACTGCTGAACTGCCTTCTGAAGTATCTTCCGAATGCACTCCCTTTTATAATTGCGTGAGAACCGAGTATAGATCACCGCCTCCAATGGTTCCCTTGCTGTTCTTCATGAATGCGATATCTCGAAAACCTCGTGTTAATTCCGAAGTAACGGTCTCGTTTTTAAATGTTCACAACTTTTAGTTTTCGTATCCATGGAAAGTGTTCTGTAACCAGTTGGTTTCAAAGAATCAATCTCTCCGTGGAAACGTATTTGCCCACACGCTTCTAGAAATGGCCCACGTCACATTATAAAAACACAAACAATATTTATTTACGTACATACAAGTCCTATTCTATTCATGCTGCTGATTTTTCACTTAAAGTTTCTGCGGCCCATAATTCAAGAATACTGGAGTTTTTTGGTGTACGAACTTCCTGTAAGTCGGAAGCACATTCGAGTCTCTCCAGACACTAAGAGGGTACACATAACAGAAAGACCGGTACAAGTCAATTCACAAACACAAATCGTCAATTCTGGGAAAAACCTGGAGAGTGTAATTCATAACGCAGCTAAAAATATTGCAAACGGCATTCTTTTCAGTTTACGCTTCCTTGCGTCCTGTTTATAAAAAAAATCGATAAAAAAACACAATTACATAAAATACGTGTAAGTAAAATTCATATTTCAACAGCATAACAATATCACAATATTAAATAATGATAGCACATTAACAACTTCAAATAACCTCTGTAAAACAGTTTATAGGTTACATAGAGAAGTCAAACCAGTTTAGGCTATAAATGAAAAAGTCAGCTTACGGCCTTACATACAGGCTTCGTTGCGGATCAAAACCAATTGAACTTGGCCAAAAGCTGATCAACGGCTTGCAAAAGAGGCTCGTACCTGCATAAAGTGACCCATTTATGACCTTATGTAAAATTGGCTTCATTACACGGCAGTATGGCCGAAAGTCGAAATTGCACGAAAGTCTCGCACGCAGAATTAAAAAGAAGAGATCTATTTAACTATTTTGTTGCTGTCAGTTCCACAAACGGACAGACAGGCTCTCCACACCGGGTGATCTTATTGACAGAATCTCCACATAAGGCGAACTTACTGACAGGATCTCCACACAAGGCGATCTTCTTTATTTTGTAAAGAACGCCCCAAATGTAGTGAAAAAAAGGAGGACACATTTATTTCAGGTATAATTATTTAGTGACTTGGGGAGAAAAAGCTCGCATTCTAATTTGCACACGTGATGTAAGTGAAAAACCATCTCTGTGGCTTCCTTACTTGCATTAAACTGGGGATTCTCGAGTATGTTCAGCAGTCATTTTCATGAATCCAAAGGCTCATTATCGTGTACACAGCAGCCCGTTACTGAACCCAGTTCTGAGCCAGATGAATCCAGTTCACACCCTCTTTACCTATTTCTAAGATTCAGTTTAATATTATTCTCCCATCTGCGCCTAAATTTCCCAAATGGCCTTCTCATTTGAAACTAAATTTGTTTAAACATCTCCGATTTCCTCACGTGTTACAAGTCCCGATGATCTCATCTGGTGAAGGATGGAAACTCTGACGCTGTACATTATGCAGTTTTCTCCCTGCTCTTATCCTTCACAAGACCAAATATCCTCTTATGAATAAGATGTATTATTTTCGGAGACAAAATTCTAGCACCAGTGGGCCTTGAACCCTTGACTTGGATCACTCATGCATAAGACTGGGAGCGGTTACGCAACAAAAAGCAGCGTCGAGAAGCCTACGGCATTGTAGCTCTACATACAGGATGTGGGGGTTGGATGTGTTACAGTTTTGGGGGTATCAACATATAAAAAAAGATGCGTGACGTCATAGGAGTAATGATGGCGACATGTGCGTTGGAGTGCGTGAGAAAACATAGGGCGATAGCTCGTTGCTTGTCGGGAGAGGTCTGCGCCAGTCCAGAAAGCATTAAGTGGCAACCTATGACTTACTGATATATGCATGTTTTCAACGTGTTTTCGTACTTACCAACTGCACCAAAATAGTCCTCCCGTCTTTATTCGGTATTTGAAATTATATATTTGTCTTTACAGCAATTAAAATCTTGAGTTACCACGGAAATCCAAAATTCAGTACTTACGTAAAAATGATTCTGTGAGGATTAAAATAGCAACGAATTTTCGAACTTCAAAGAAAGCAATACAAAGACGCAACAATGGACAGACAAAACAAAATGGCAGCAGATTATCATAGACACATTAATGTGTTGGCTTCCCGCATAAATGGCCGTGTTTTAATCAGCATTTTACTCCACGAGTTAGCCATTTTAATGAGAAAGCTTATTTCTTAATGCGAATATGTTTTATGGGAGTTTAGTTTAGGGGTAATACGCTGTATATTTAGTAATTATGTAGACAGGAAGTTCAAGTTTCCTTGCGGATGGCGATCTTGCTTTACATTCGGGGGGGGAGGTTCAAATTTCGGCTTGGAGACCATGCTGACGGGTTTCGTGGTTTTCCTCCGTCCTTCCAAGCAAATGCCGACTTAATTCCTCAAATTCAATTACATGTTTTAAAAAGTATATAATATATAAATTAGAAATAATACTTTCTTCGGGAGGGATCCACTAGGAATATCTATAAAAATACGACTAAAAAATAACATGCCCTTTTTCGTTGGTTGCAACTAGCATACAAATTACACAGACTGTTCCCTTTGATCTTAAAATCTCGGAATGGGAGGGGGTTAACATGGTGACAGTATATGTTTCAAAATTAATGACATAATGGTCTGATTTAGTTGGTGTCAAGATCATGTCGCTGAGACAATTACGCAACTTATCTGGACAAAACAGGCCGCAGTCTACCACGCCTATTCATACGGTTCGCCCTTTCACTGGAACTAACATTTCAGTGACACATAAGCGTTTTCAATCATTGTATAGGAAACTAAATACTGAAGTGGTAACGTACAATGCTAATTCCTGCATCCCCAGTTCAGTCCACCCCGTAAATTACTGTTGGTCCTCACCAGCACAGTCCTTGGTATCGGGCCGCGAAGGGATCCATTACCATATTTTTGTTCTTTCCAGACTTCAATGTGTTTTGAAATAGGGGGTGCTCTGCGACGCAAGAAGGGGTCTGACTACTACTGGTCACTCCCCCCTACTGTGGATCTGGAGGCCATCACTGACTATGGGTAAAGGTAAAGTTCCCTGCGCTTAACTAATTAAGCACTATGCCATAAAGGCTTATAGGGGAACGGATGTAGACATCAACGTAATCTCGACCTCGGCACTAGTTGAAGGTGAGTGGTCAGCTTCACGCCCCGACCGCTTTACCCACAGGAAGAGAGCGCCCGGTAGCCATTGGCTGGGTGGGCCTCAGAGCCGGTCTGGGCGACGCGAAGAGTAGAAAAGTCTTGCCCTACCGGGGCCCTTAACTCCCACCCCTGGACGGTGCAGCCTGCAGCCAGTACCTATACCGACTGGACTACACCGGCTCAAATCGCTGAGCCTTGCCAGCAGAGTGATTCCTGGTTCCCAACCCGAGGGTATTCATTACCATATTCTCGCTGTCTGACAGCTATGGGAGCCTTCGGATTCTCTTGCAACGTGGTGGCAACTCCCTGCACCTCCAAATACCATCTGCAAGTTCGGTCGCCAACACTCAACTTCTTCCCTCCATCTTGCAGAACACACAGCACAATGCTGGTCAAACGTTAAGTCGATACTTCAGAAAACCGCTGAGACGAACTATACACACACGAGGATATGCGGTGTGAAATGTCAGCTGAGTAAAGATTATAATAATTCCACCGATCAGTAACAATTCTTGGTCAACTGTTACCAGAGTATGGCGCGTCCTCAGGCTTCAGACGGAGGAGACAGCCTCCATATATGGAAGATATCTGCAAACATACCGATACGCAGTAGTGGACAGGCGACAAGGAATGGTCTACCTTGTTACGAAATGTCATAATTGGACAGGAAGGATTGTTTTGGGTGAAGGATTAGTGTATACATTCATATTTCTGGTGGGAAACGAACCCACGACTGAGGGAGCAGACACTGAAAGCTCAGAGTTCATTGAATAAGCCCAACGCAAGCTGCACTGGGAATAATGCAAGCAACAAGGCTGAAGCAATTCCACTCCCATACCCCAGTTACGTAGATCTGCGGTACGAATGAAATCATAACGCGTCTCCACCAGATAGTGAGAGTTTTGAGGTTGCTGTACCTCACATGGGACTTCAAGATGTGGCGTGCTTGTGTAATGACGTAAAGGCACACATGTAGCATCCGCACGGAGGTGGAGTCTGTCTCCTTCATGAACATGGAATCAGATGACGGCGCGGTCAAGATACTAAGCCACAAACCTGTCCCAGCGGGTACCCAAGCACCTGTCCCAGCGGGTACCCAAGCACTGCTGTTAGATGGTGTTAGGCCGCGCTATAGCTCAAGCGGTTAGTCGCTGGCTTCCCACCGCGGCGGCCCGGGTTCGATATCGGGTCTGGTCAAGTTGGATTTGTGGTGGACAAAGTGGCGCTGGGGCGGGTTTCCTCCGAGTACTTCGGTTTCCCCTGCCAATCTTCATTCCACCAAATTCTCCATCATCATAATCACCAGGGGCAGGCTACAATAAGCCTATCAGCGGCCGCCGTGCAGAGTGGAACTAGTTGGACTCCACCCCCCACTAAGAGAATTAAAAAACAATTAGATGGTGTTAACAGGTCTGTCCGTCTATCTCTGCAGGGCTTCATCTCCAAAATTATTGAACGCCATTTTTATTAAGCATGACAGCGGGTCTACACCATGACTTGTAGGTGAATTCAATTTTGGTCCGTATCAGTCCAATGTAACATTTACCTGCTCTTCCTTATCTTAACGCGTGATTGGATCCACTTGTGTAACAGAAATATAACATACATGGAGCTCAAACTGGATTTTATAATTTTTTCAAAAAAGTCTGATCATACAGAAAATTGTAGGCCTCCAATGGCTAACTTTCATTATGGTGTACATGCAACGCAACACAAAGGAAATAATTCCTTAATATATTCCAACTACAGTTTTGTTAACGCTAGGCTTGAATACTATTCTACGTTACAAATCTTTCCCTAACAACACAAGAACCAAAGCATGTTTCTACAGCAGACTGAACAAAAAGAGCAACGTTAATCTTTTAACTACTTCTGCGAAGTGGACCTCAATAGCACGATAACACATAATTTCATATTCCGCATTTTATTTCACCAAAGGAACCCATATCACTTCGCGTACCACAGTTTGTAAATCATCTGCAGTTGGTGTGATATTTACGCGAACGAACCTGTTTTGTTTTTGTGCCTGACAAAATGCCTGTGGAATGTAGAGCTTTACAGCAATAAAAATAAATCTGTCATTCTGCGAAACAAAGCATACAAATAGTGAATCAGCGACAGTTAAAAGCGTTTATTCTGCACCTTATCTCGTAACGCGAAGAATTATGTAGGCACGGCGGCCCCACTGGCTACAATATTCCTGGAATATTGCTGAAAAGAGTCCCATTGCACTTGCGTACTGCTCCGTGAAGAATGAAAAAAAATTCGCACTTCTGATAACAATGACGTCCCTAGCTGCAAGATGGCTGTCATTCCACAATAGGAACCTTTATAAACATTTGCAAAGAAGACACTTCCTTATCGCTATCATCACACTCAGCTGCTGCTTCCTTACACGGCTTCCACATGACGCCGGATTCGCTACTGAAATCGTGTAGCAACGCAATCCGACATGGAGGTTCACTGCAAATACTGAACAGTTTGTCGTGCTCTGCTTCAAGCTACCGCCTTGACATTTTTCAGAAGGATTTACGTACAATAAGTAAAGTAAGTAAAAAGTAAAGGTATCCCTGTACCAGGCCGTGGAGGCCCATAGGGTTGTGAGATGTTGAGGTTCCCACATTTTATGGACAATTGGCTCATAGATGGCGGAAAGATTGTCAGCCCTACGCGCCGCCCGCCCTTTAGCCCCAAGAATATTCCAACAACATTCCTGGTACTGTCTGTTAGATGCTGAGTCGACCACAGGGCCATTGTGCGGCTGGATGGATTAGGTGAATCGAAAAAAAAATCCAGTGGACTCATCAGGATTCGATCCCGCGACCTTCCGGTTTGTAGCATAGTGCTTCAACCAACTATGGTACCACGTGAGGAAACTATCTGAAGTAAACGGTAAAAGGTAAAGTTGTTCCTATGCACTATGCCACGAAAGCGTATGGAAGAGTGCCTGTACTGATCCACGTTTCCTTGACCTCGGCACTAGTTGGAGGTTTGGTCAGCTTCACGCCCCGACCGCTTCACCCCCGGGCAAGAGCCGCCGGTACCCATTGGATAGGAGGTTGGGTGGATCCCAGAGCCGGTCTGGACGATTTGAAGAAAATTCTTGACCTTACCGGGACTCGAACTCCGACCCCCTCAGTCGTCCAGCCCATAGCCAGACGCTATACCGACTACGCTACCCCGGCTCTACTATTTGAAGTAAACGGTTGTCAAATTTGCTAAATCAACGTAAGGGCTAACTAATGATTAGAATTAGTCTCAATTTATTTAATATAAATTAAATCACCTGTCTTGATTAAATGACCGTACCACTAAAAGTTGAATGAAGAGTATATACCGGAGAATCAGTGGCCACCGTCTAAGACACCTTCTGCCTGAGCATCGCAATCGAACCTTTGGGACCCGCTGTGCGATCGCGTGTTGACACCAGCTTTATCGTGGGCTGGGTCCACGTCCAGGATTAATAGTTTCAGAACAAATTCCGAGCCTTGACACGCCAGAGGGCTTAACACATGACTGATGAAGAAAAATAAATATAAATTAATATATATTTTTATTCCCTTCTCACATTTTTTCATCGAAGATGATTTATGAAGTTGCCCTTGTACATAGGCATCACACCATGAAGGCGTCTAGGGCGGGCAAAGATGAACGAAGGCGCATTCCAGACCTCGGCACTGTATTGCGGATCTCAATCACTAGCTTATACAGCTGATCCGAATACCACATACATAATTGGAATAGTCTGTCTTCAATGGAATGTTTGCACTTCCATCCAGATGTCCATTTCATGAATTCCGGGTAGGCTGACCCAACTCTGCGTTAATGACGATGGTCGCCCATAATACGCAACACCAGTACTCGTCCGCTGCCTTAAGAAATACTCCACCCATTCATAAACTGTCCTGTGGCTCACGGTTATAAAGACGCTGAACTGCCCTCCTTCATATGTCTTCCACTAGCTTACACGCCCACAGACCAGAGAAATAGGCTTCTCTGATGACCTCTGCCACTGGAGCGGCCATGTTAAACATGCCACAGTGTATTCACCACTCATAGGAGGACGAAAACGAACTGGGGGCAAATAAGGTAACGTTCACACTGTTTACATCACTCTTATTTTTCAGGGCCGCCAGCATAAATTTGTGGTAAAACTAAGGACGTAACGTTGTCGCTGTGCTTAATTAATTAAGCACTAAGACATGAAGACGTATGGGGGAGTGAATGTATCCACATTTTTCTTGACCTCGCCACTAGTTGGAAGTGAGCTGTCAGCTTCACGCTTGGGCCGCTTTACGCCCGTGGAAACAGCCAGCGGTACCCATTGGATCGGAGGCTGGGTGCACCCAGAGCGGGTCTGGACGACATGGAGAAAATTCATTACCCTACCAGGACTCGAACTCCGACACCTCGGTCTGCCAGCCCATAGCCAGTCGCTATACAGACTGCGCTATCCTGGCTCCCGAGGTAAAATTAATATTGCCTTAATTCTTTACGTCACCTCGTACTATAAAGTACAAGTTCTGAAAGCAGTCAACCAAAACATAAAAAACGTCAGTAGGGAAGGAAATGCTGCAAAAAGGGCAGACTACATGTACGTTGCTGATCCTAATATCCTGCGGTGTCGGGTTCACTTACCACATTGCGTGGCAGACTGAATGTTTCCTAACACATTTGCTTGTACCAAAATCACAGCTGGACTTCTTCACCACATGTCGGCAGTAAACACAAAGAACAGATCCTTTTTGTCTGATGATGACTCAAGTTAACAATAAATAAAAAAATATGAAACGAAATCTGGTAGAACGTGACTCCCATGGCTACTGCGGAACAGTACCTGATACTTGCAGTGCCTCCAAGTTACAGTGACACCTCTTCACAAGCGCGCAGTGCTGGCCATCATGACGCACATTTAGACTTTCAACTGCGGAACGGTAACTGATACTTGCAGTGCCTCCGTGTTAGTGACACACCCCTTCATAAGCGCGCAGTGCTGGCCATCATGACGCACATTTAGCCTTTCAACTGCGGAACGGTAACTGATACTTGCAGTGCTTCCAAGTTACAGTGACACCTCTTTACAGTCGCGCAGTGCTGGCAATCATGACGCACATTTAG
>NW_019722426.1:168974-182755 GCF_002891405.2 Cryptotermes secundus | reverse complement strand
AATCATGACGCACGTTTAGACTTACAAAAACTCCGAGCACCATCCCAAATCATAAGCCGTTTACACGAAGTGCACGGAGTATCGTACTGCGCCCTGGTTGTCTGTCCGTATGATTCGCCTGCAAAAGTACTAACAGATTTCGATTAAATTTGGTACTGCGAGAGGAGGTCTATACTAGTTTTTCTTGGGAAAATTTAATTTTAGTTTACCTTGGCCCAGTGTAACTCCTACTTTAGTCTACATTAAGTTCAAATCGAAAATTCACTCAAATACGGCAAATCGTACAAGAAATCCGTACACAGCATAAATCACACTATCTACTGGAAACTGAAAACTTTACTGTGTAGCTCTGAAAAATTCTACATACGCAGCAGTCAACATAAGACAATTTTCTTCAATAGAGTATCATTCGCGCGTTGCTGGGCATGTAGCACAACTGGAGACAGAAAAAAAAGTATTTTATGGGGAAAACCTGCAAGGAAGAGACAACTTGGGAGAAACAGGTGTGGATGAAACACAATATAAAATGGATCTTACAGGAAGAAGGTATGGTGAAATCAATTTGATTCATCTGGCACAAAAAACGATAAAGTGGCAAGCTCTTGTGAACATACCAATGAACCTTCAAGGTCCACAAATTGCAAAGAATTTCTTCCAGAGCTCAAAGCCTGTCGGATTCTCACGAAGAACTACGCTCGATGAAGCGCCTTAGTTGTAAATCCCTTTTGCCGAATGTCATAAAAAACTCCGTGGCCTGTAGTCCGCAAGCGAACTATACCGACAGAGCGACCTTCGCTTGTCGGCGAAGTTAGTGCCAACTTTGGCGGATAGAGGATGTCATCTGGTCAGCGCAATGGATCCCCACGGCCGTCAATCTCGGTTTTCTAGACCGGAGCCGCTATTTCCTTGGAACAGCTCCTCAATCATCCTCACGATGCTGAGGGGACACCGTTCCAGACCCATTACTTCTCAGAAATCTGGCAGCGCCGGGAATCGAACCCGGGACCTCCGGATCTGTAGCCAGGAACTCTGATCACTAGACCACATAACCGATAATTAAACAGTAAAACCTGATTACGCTGAATAATCAATGGAAAACGTTTGGGATAGCGGGTTCGATTTCTGATTAGGGCATGAATGTATTGGTATGTCATAAGGTGTTATCATCATAAAGAGCAGAGCAGAAAGCCTTAAGTGGAGGTTAGTCTATTTGGCTGTATTAGTGTCAGGGTCTACATCACTGGACAGATTTCTTTCAAATTCGAAAAAGGAGGCTTGTGCTAAAAATCACCGAGTAACTCCAACTGTAGCTAAAATCGAACAAAAATAATTGCAATTTATGGCAAAAACTTTAATATTATTCTGGGCAAATTTTGAGATTAACTAAATATTTATGCGAACGAAAAATGTTCCAAATAAAAGATGCAGTGAAATGTGAACTCGCCATCTTCTATATCCCATACACGTTTTCTGTAAGCCTTCAAAATGCCGTGATATTTGAAGAAAAAATCAACCCCCAGGTGTCGTGTTAAACCTCGAGAACCACTGTAGACTGATCTAACCACTTTCCTACCGGAGGTCCTTGCACTAATACGACGAGGGTCCTACATGTCCGTCTATCTACCTGCCTGTGTGGCAGTACCGGAGCCTAAGCCACTGCAGAGATTCTATTAACTCGATACTGTCTTTCTTTGAAAGTTGCATGGCAATTCCGACTTCCAACCACAACGACCGACAACATAATCCACTTTACTTACAGCCATAAACGTAATTCCCCGTGTACATCATAAATCGCTATCAAATTTTAGAGAGAGACAGCAAGTGAACTTAATATACACCCATAAACACCGCCGTATTGGAATTTTTACGGGCCCATTAGCTGTTTATGTATTGCGTTGTGTCTTATGTCTCCTGACGGACAAATATGCAATCCCAGAAGAAAAGCCAAATTGCCTAACTAAGTAAATAATTCCATGAAGCTGAGTATTTCTTGAGAAGCTAACGATTACTCAGCCATTCAAGAAATTTCAAGCAATGTATGGCACTTCAAGATCATTATAGTGTTCATTAGAGCCATCCACAGATCCTCATCCTAAGCCAGATGCATCCAGTCCACACCCTCGAATCCTATTTTTAGGATCAATTTTAATATTACCCTACCCTCTACACCTAAGTATTCTAAGTGGCCTCTTTCTTCATGAGGTTCCTGCCAAAACTTCGAGTGCATTTCTCTTCTCTCCAATGCGTGATACATGTTCTAATCGTCTCATTCGATTCGATCATTCTAATATCTGGCGAGGCGTTTAAGTTATGAAGCTCCTCATTATCAGTTCCCTTGTGACTCCGCTTACTTCCTCGCTTTTCTCCACGTATTCTCCTCAGCACCCTCGGTCTATGCTCTTCCCTTCGTGGGAGAAAACAAGTTTGATACCCACGCAAAGCCACGCGCTGAATTGCTTTTGCTTTTTTGGACAGCAGGCGGGGGAAAAAAACACTCCGAACTGAATGGCAATAGGCATTCCCCAAATTTAATCTGTTCTTAATTTCCTTATTCATGAATTTTGATTTGTTTCTGTCGTTCCCAGTTATATTAATTCTGACATCATTTCAAAGAATTTTTATCTTTATGCTATTTTTACGGTATGACTTCGTCCTGCAGTAGCCAAATTTCTAATGAGTTATAATTACACGGTTAAAGGAGTTTGGATAGCTCAGTCGGTAAAGCGATGGGATTGGTGGCCCGGGTTCGATTCCCGGCAGTGGTAGATTTCTCTCTTCTTCACAGCGTCCACACCAACTCTGAGGCCCACCCAGCCTCCTAACCAACGGGAACAGGGGGCTCTTTCCCTCAGAGAAAAAAGGCAGGAGCGTGAAGCTGACCACTCACCTCCATCTAGTGCTGAAGTCAATTAAGGTGGAGCTATACGTCTTCATGGCATACTGCTTTAGTAATTAAGCACGGGGACGACATTACTTATTTAAGTACAATTTCATAGATAATTCTGACCACAATAGGGCAGGGGGTCTAATCCGTGAAAGCTGAAGACGAGTACACAGTACAAAAATTGTTTTTGTTTAACACTGTGTCCTTAGAAAAAAAGACAAGAGAGGCAGTCACGAGTGCACTGTTCTACAATCCGTGTTCCCCAAGTTACGTAGCATTGTCTACCCTGATGCAAAAGGTTTCGAAAGTGAAATCTCCCCTTCAGCTTGTTAGTCCGCCATGCAGACAACAGATGGTCGCAACGCGTGCTACTGCGGTTGTTACACTCATCATCCCTTCTGGCTCGGGCTACAACCCCTACACAGATTTAAGACATCCCTCTTCTATAAACGACCTCGGTTTATGTTGTTCTCTCATACAATACTGTGAGAGTGAAAATTGTCAAGTAAAAATTACGGTCTTGTAGGATGTGACATCATATTGTTTGGTAGTAGACAGGGCCTGCTGTCTCCACGTTTATCATTTTCCTTGCCTGAAGACGGAAGCAGCAGGTACCTCCGAATTACAAAAATTATTCTTAATATTCAATGGCGTCAGTACCTCAAATCTCAAAAGTGTCACGTGAATTATATTTACGTGCCATGCCGTAAAATTTACAAGGAAGCAACTTACTCCTTGCTGTCTGTCCGTATATTTCAGTTCTGTAACTAGTGACTGACATCGATTAGGCTGTTGCTTACTGGGAGGTCTGTTCTAAAGTCATACAACGAATTACGTTTTGGTTATGTTGTCGCCTCAGTTCTTAATGTTTTCATCTCCAATTGCGATTATTTTCGGATTGAACATATTTTGTTCCTTAGGGTATCAGGGATGTAATCTATGATTAAATTTAATAAAGTCACACCAGAACATTTAAAGAAAAACAAGTCCCTTTTGTTCTGCCTCATATGTTCAACTATTCATGTATCAAACACTGTATCGTGGTCTTCCTCTGTTCCACAAAATGTGGAGACGGAACCATTACGAACTATGGTTACGAAACATCGATCTAGTACAAAGAATGTTTTTCGTGACAAGTCAAATTCAACTTCAGTGATGTTCTCAACAATGGCCCATTTTATAAACATGTTGTCACATGACATAATGTTGCTCTTTTTACGATCTACGATTTTTGTTTGAAACATATTTTTGTATGGAAATCTAAATGCGGGGAAAAGTAATTTCCGATTTTGCACCGACAACTGTAGTAACGTCATTAGCCCTGAAGGGCTTTTATCTATAACAGGAAAGCATAATACGTATTTTAGTGCAGCATTCTGTTCCTCTGTGTATTCTAGATTAACTGTCCCTGTGCATTTCGTCGTTGTATTAAAATTCGCACTATAAAAGCATTCGTCTCTTCCCATTATTCGAACACTACATGTTTCGGCCCAACTTATCATCATTTTGCATTTCTTTTGTTATTTAATGGCGCTGTCTGTACCGAAAATGGCGGAGGAAACAGATGTACTCGGAAGAAACGTGCCCTAGCACCAATTTTTGTCTACCAAAAATCACACATGATCCGACCTGAGACGGAATACGGGCTGAACTATGTCACGTCGTAATTAACGTTCGTTAAGTAGTTTAGCAAGTACCTCGAAACAGGAACGGGGAAATGCAGCAGTGGGACGTATGCCCACGCCTCTATCTCTGGGACAGTTAAGGTAGCTACGCACATAAATCTATTTAATGGTGGGAAGTGAAACATGGCATTGGCACTTAGCTGACAGGTGCCGAAAGGTAAACTGATTGACATCTTGCGTGGGGAATTCGCTTGACTAATTGTTGACGGTCAATGTTTATAAATATATACACACATAAACCCGTTTATATTGTTCAGTTCTATAGATTTATGCCGCTATACATCGTTCACCAAGTATAAGATGCGGAAATAGATATGCTAAAACAAGGAAATGACAAGGATGAAAAAAATTCCGTGGTTTCAGTCCGCAAGCGAACTATACCGACCGAACGACCGCCGCTTATCGGCGAAGTTAGTGCCAACTTTAGAGGATAGTGGGTGTAGCGTGGTCGGCGCAACGGATCCCCATGGCAGTTAATTTCGGTTTTCTAGACCGGAGCCGCCCTTTCCTTGAAATAGCGCCTCAATTATCCTCACGGGGCTGAGTGGACCCCGTTCCAGACCTATTACTTCTCAGAAAATCTGGTAGCGCCGGGAATCGAACACGGACCTCTGGATCTGTAGCCACGAATTCTGACCACTAGACCTCATATGCGGTCAATGACAAGGATGAGTCTGAGAAAAATCTAACAAGAAAGCTGGATACGCTTTTGTAATCATGTCAAGACAGCTGAAGAAAATAATGGCATTGAGGTAGGTCAATGGAAAAAGCAACTAAAACCGGAATTGCGTAGCAGTGACGAGGAATCGGAAAACAGTGTCGGTACATGCCTTCAAGACAACGGGAAGTGCATCTGAACAAATCTACAGTTCAACAGACTCGTATGACGAGGGATCTGAGGGGTCATAAAGTGTGCCGGCGTCGCAGCTGGGGTGGGGTGGGGGGTGGGGGGAACAGAGCTGCTTTCAGGAAAGGTACGAAAATACATCTGGGATTTCTTATTGTCTGACTGTACAGCCGTCCTCCCTGTCTGCACTTCTGCATGCAATCTTCTCCGAGCTTGTAGGAATGCAACACCAGCGTTCCACCGGCAACGGGTACTCACATTTTCGAAGGAAAACGCTAAGAAAATGTGATATTAAAGTGTTAGAAAAAGCCTTCCGGCTCTGAAGGAGTACAAAGACCAATTCTTTGGAATACAGCCATTCCCGTAAAGTTGATAGCCCCTCAGCTGGCCAAAAAATTTCCCACATTTTATGAAACCAGGTTCATTATCGTGTTCATAAGAGCCGAATTCTGAACCAGGTAAACCGTCCGCACCCTCACAAAAAAGAAAAACAACAAACTCCGTGATTTTAGTCCTCAAGCGAACCATACCGACCAAGCGACCACCACTTGTCGGCGAAATTAGCGCCAACTTTTGCGCATAGAGTGTCGCGTGGTCAGCGCATCGAATCCCCATGGCCGTAAATTTCGGTTTTCTAGACCGGAGCCTTTATTTCCTTGAAGCAGCTCCTCAACTAAAATCACGAGGCTGAGTGGATTCCGTTCCAGACCCACTACTTCTCAGAAAAAATCTGGTAGCGCCGGGAATCGAACCCGGACCTCTGGATCTGTAGCCAGGAACGCTGACAACAGAGGCGGTCTCCGTACCCTCACACATATCAAAATACCGCAACGCAAATGTGAAAGCAAGAATTCAAGTTGTGGTACATGAAACTATACCAGCACTCCATGTGCAAGTCGTGAATACTTGACCTGAGCCAGAGTTTGGTTACCCGTGCTTCAATATTCACATCGTGCGGCCGGCAGGCACAGACGCCTCCAAGTGAGGAACAGAATACAGCAATAAGAAGCCCCTGTGACTGACGGCTCCTCAATGTAAGAATTCTGAATGTGTAAAATCCCTTTTGTCTGTATCCATTCAGCCTTTCTTTCAAAACACCAAACATTTTAATATTAATTCAACGTCGTTTCCGGCACGTCTAGGGGGACAGCGAAATGTTAAACGCTGAAAATACAGAGACAAATCCACTACACTTTTACATTCGTCACGGCCGACTCATAAGAGCCGGGATAGCCCTGTCGGCATAGCGACTGGCTACGGGCTGAACGACTAAGGAGTCGGAGTTCGAGTTCCGGTGAGGGCAAAAATTTTCACTTCTTCACGTCGTCCAGCCCACCCAGCCTCCTATACAATGGGTACCGGTGGCTCTTTCTCCGGGTAAGGAGGCTGGGGCGTGAAGCTGACACTCACCTCCAACTAGTGCCCATATCAAGAAAACTTGGATCTATACGTCCACTCCCCCATACGTCTTCATGGTGTAATTACGGACAGGGGCAACTTTACTTTTATGGCTGACTCACAACGGTGTAGCTTGGCATCAATATTCGAAACGCGATGCACTAAGCTGTGGTTCTCCGTTAGAATGTATCCTTTTCGCACCGCTCTGAAGCACAAAACGAGGGTGAGCAACAGCAAAACTTCTCTTTCTTCGGCGTCTTGCCGCCCCAATACCAAATTAAACGAGGTCATTGATACTCTCACCCGAGGATCTACATCAACACCCCATTCTTATCGCGGGCATTTTACACTCTTCTAATTACTTTTTGCTTAATGTACGACTGTAACTTTCTTTTTGTCCAGACACTCTCCAGGCTTTATTTTGTACAGTCAATCTACTGCGTAAGTTAAGTGAGTTGTCACTATTATATTTAAGCATCCAGCTGCATTTATATAGCTTTCACGCACAACATATTCAGTCTTCAATGCAACTATTTTCACTTTTATCTCTCCTCCTTACGACAAGTTTCGGCCTCAAATGACCATCATCAGGTGTTCTGTATACGCCAAAAGTGACCCACACACGTCCACACATAAGAGTTAACAACAACACACAAGTAGGAACAAATGGTAACACAAAGAAAGGGCTTACGGACAGAAGCAACAGACGAACACCAAGCTGCAACACGACTCTATATCATTTGGACAAGTGGGCGACGCCCTAATAGAGGTGGAAGTATTATGTAATTTTAAGAAATTTCAAACAAAAATTAAACTAGAAAGTGAGCGAAATTAATCAATGCAAATAAATATCGAGTGTACACCAAGTACATTAAACAATAAACATCACATTTGCACTATAACAATAAGTGAACATTTTGAAGAGACAGTTTTGGCGTAGACAAAACACTTTATAATGGTCGTTGGAGGCCGAAACATGTCATAAGGAGAAGAAATAAAAGTGAAAATAGTTGCATTGAGGACTGAATATATTGTGTGGGTGAGAGTTGTTACTAATTAATCATTAACGAGTAATAATTTAAACGACAGCTGTCTCTGTTCTTCGTATTATGCACCTTGGAGGCTGTAAGACACGAAAGCTACACGGAAGTATGGAGCTTCCCTGCCAAACTGCCAAGAAAACTGCATGTACCAATTCAAGTGTTCTCGCGCGTAACCAATTCATTTTAGTTTCGAGTCACATATATTTCTGCAATTTTTTAACCATTTCATTCAACGTATTTCAACAGCAAGGTCTGTGATTTGGCTTTTGACCTTTAAGCTTGCCATTTGTCAGTGGATGTATTGAAATTCAGAGAAGAAATTTATTTTGTATCTGTAGCCTTCCCAGCACACACAACCCTTGCATTACAGCCACTGGGTGGTTCTGTTTTGGGGCCCATGGAGACAAAGTGGAGTAAATGAGTGATGCAATTCCTTCATACACATGGGAAAAAATCCAACCATAAAAGACTTACAGAATTGCTCGGTTTTTGGACTTTTACCATCGTCCGGAATTCTAGGTACTAGAGGACACGTCGTTTCGGAAACTGGATCTGTTTCCGTCTTCAGGTGAGAAAGGAAGACACCCACTCAGTTGGGTCCCTTAGAAAGACCTAATCTCAATCACTGTTCAGTCGTGTCCTCTATTACCTAAAATTCCGGGCGATGGAAAAAGTTCAAAAACCCAGTAATTCTGTGTGTCATCCACCATCGTCAGAACTCTTTAGAATCCAACCATAAAAGACTTCTTCCTAATTTTGTGAAGTTTTCCGTGGTCGCGTTACAATGAAAGTTGAATCGTAGTTCCGATGCGCATAGATTTATCCTTTTAACTTGGAATACCCACCAGAGGTTTTTTTATTGCTAGTGGTGTGGGACTAAGTCCCTTGTACTGCGGCCACTTCTGGCCTACTGTACCAGCCCCAGATGATAGGTGAGGGTGATTGTGGATCAATTGGTGGAATGGAGATTGGCAGGGGAAACCGAAGTACTCGGTGAAAACCTGCCCCAACGCCACTTTGTCCACCACAAATCCCACTTGACCAGACCAGGGATCGAACCCGGGCCGCCACGGTGGGAAGCCAGCGACTAACCGCTTGAGCTATGGCGTGGCCGTCCCCCAGAGGTTGGTTACCAGTCTGGTGCACTGCATGACGATAAGAAAGGGCAGCTTCCTCAGAATTCTGTGCTCACACATCCACAAAGGTCGTGCAACACAAAGGTCTGTTGTTTTCGTTATTACGGCTTCCACGCTCACTGCCTTGGTCTAACATGAAGATGATGAGAAGGATAAAGCGAAAGTGATAGCATCCGTCCAAAAAGAGAAGAGAAATCTAAGCCAGTATCGCTGCCAAACTGTAGACGACAGGGCCAGCGTGTAACCCGGACTGAACGTGCAACGTTACATCCATGGCTGCGCGAGATTTGCGAAGGGCGTCAAAGGTAGCGGAAAATACTTCAATGCATTCAATACAAGCAGGCCTAATTCAAAAACAGAAAGACAACATGAGAAACGGGAAAGCCTAAGTGCAAGAAATCATAAAGTATATCGTTTAGTGTATTTCAATACAGAATACTCACTCGTGTTAATGATTTTAACTACTGTGAAATTAAACAAGTACTACTGCCAAATTTGGTAGCCCGGATAGCGGAGTCGGTATAGCAACTGGCTACGGGTTGGACGGTCAAGGGGTCGGAGTTCGAGCACCGGTAGGGTCTAGAATTTTCTCTTCTCCACGTCGTCTAGACCTACTCTGGGGCCAACCCAGCCTCCTATCCAATGGGTACCGGGGGGCTCTTTCCCCGGTTAAGAAGGCAGGGGCGTGAAGTTAACCACTCACCTGCAACTAGTGCCGATATCAAGAAAATGTGGATCTATACATCCACTCCTCCATATGCCTTCATGGCGTGGTGCTTAATTAGTTAAGCACAGCGGATAAATTTACCTTTTTTACCTTTGACTATTCCCAAATCACTTGTATACTGTATATGATGCATCAGAAAAACATAACACAGTGTTACTTTCATTTCTTTAAATTAACGTATTGGGTATGTTTAGAAAGAATCAGTTTTTATTCTAAATTATGAAAAAAGGGTGCGAAGTGGCACTGTAAAAAAGCTCTAGGTACCATGATAGTGCCGGGTTTGACGAGTTTTCCTTGTTTTGGCATGGGAACTCCACGTCTCGGAAGATGGTAGGACTCCTGTCTTAGCATGTTCGTCATTACAAGCTATTATACACATGTGTTTGTTTTGAAGACCAGTGCCACTAGTAGTTCTCTGAATATCAAGCTTGCGTGCTATCTATTCGGCAACCTAGGCATTTCTGTACTTGAACCGGATCGCTTGAGCTAATCGCAGAAACAAGAACATTAAAATACATCAAACGGAGATCAGACGCCTGAAGACATGAGTAAAGCCAACTACGAAGTCTTCCACATCAGAAAATGGCAAAGGCAAGTCTAATTACGGCGTAATGAAGCAAATATTGGCATACAAAAAAAAACAATGATACTCTCGTCTTAGGCCAAAAAGCTGCTCTTATAATAAACAGGAAATAAAGGGTCAATAACCCATGTGAAGCTCACGTGTGACGTCCTCCATAAATATGGCTCCGTTCCACTAAAGCAATTAATGACGTAAGCTGTTTAACTTAAAACGATTAGTCAAGAGCAAACAATACATTTCGATGTCGTTACTGCAAATAGAGCTATTAAAACTGTCATAAACTGAGAGGATGGCATGAATGTAACAGATGAATATACACACAACTTCAACGACTAAATACCAGCAAGAAATCTCACGCCTCAACCTCAAGACGTTATTGCAAATAGGTCGACTTCTTCCTCGTGCTCAAATTTGTTTCTAACTCGCATTTCGGAAGAGTGGAATTCAGCAGCCCTTAAAATCGCGCTATCTTACACCGAGAAATGCAATGGTTTCTCTATCGTACACTTTCCCTTGGGCAACCACTTCTGGCGTATACGTACACAGGCCGCAGAGGCCCATGGGGTTGTAGGACGTCGAGGCTCCCACATCTAAATAATCGGCTCACAGATACCGGTGTGGTTGTCAGTCTTACGCACCGGCCGCCCTTTACCCCCCAGGAAGAAGCCTGGTACTCATTTATGTTAAAGTATGAGTCAACCCCAGGGCCACAGTGCGGCTGGAAGGATTAGGTCAATTGAAAAATCCAATGACCTCATCGGGTACCGAACCCGCAACCTTCAAGCTTGTAACACAGTGCCTCTCCGACGTATATGTATTTTTTTAAATGTACGTATCTGAAAATAGCACCAGTAAATATAAATGAATTTAATGATTAAAATGAGGGCAGAAATATCCGCTGAAAATGCTTCTCCTTATTCTGATCTTAAACTAGAAGTTTCGAAACAGTTGAAAACCAGGATTTGCAAACAAACAATTTTCCAAATTTTCTACGTCACTATACTTTGCGGAAAGGGTGTCCCATGAAGTGCTCTAGGAACTACTTGGACCTTCGTAAATGTTCAGAGCGGGAGGAACTGTCAACCACTGTGTTTAGAACAGTAAGATCAAGAAGGTTATGCTCGCTGGGCATATCGCTAAAACGGGAGAGACAAGAAATGATTACACAATTTTTGTAGCCAAAGAACATGGACAATGGTCAATTTGAAGGCCAAGAAGGAAATAAAATTAAGGTAGATCTTTGAATGACGGTTTTTGAGAAATAGAAGCACATCTATGCATGGATCTGGTTGAGGATCGTGTCCAGTTACGGTGTCTTGATTTTAGAGGCATGGAATCTTCGGGTTCCGCTACCAGAGACCCAGTTCTGCATTCTGAATGCCTTGTCGGAAATATAAAGTCGAAAGACGGTCGTGACTAAAATCTGGAGTAACTTTTGGCGGATTTTAAAGTAATAGCAACTCCTTTCTTCTATACAATTCTCATTCTTTATGGCCCGTAGCTAACATATAACAATTCAGCCAATAACAATTCAGCCATACCGTTTCTCGGTTCCTCTTGTACCAATATTTTACTCGATTCAACAGTAGGCAGCCATCTAAATCACGTCGTAATACAATACCACTTTGTATGTGTAGCCAACAGTTACAAGTACAATACCACACATGACAACAAAATGGCGCATTACGAGGCAGCTCACTCCTATATTAGACTTCCGTACGTTCTTATTATCCAGTGAAAAACAGTAAAATCTAAATGAAATGAAAGGGCTTCCTCCTCTTATAGAATCTCTTTCCTGGATGGGATTGTGTTGAGACGTGTACAGAGTGTATAGTCTGTAAAAGAAGGAACTTCGACATAAAAATATATACGTATATTTCTAGTAACTTCTTGTCCACCTTCACGTATAGCTTAAATATTCAAAACGGCTACGCCCATAATTATGAAATGATACAGTAATTTATACCGTCGGTGGTACCACGTATGCAACACGAATGTGCCCAGTACAGACCACCCCACATAACTAACATGTTATACAAAAAGTTTAATATGCTTTAAATCAAATGTAAAAAAAGTTCAAAACGTGCTCGGAATGGGGCACGCTGTAGCGTAGTTGGCTGAGGCTCTATGCTACAAACCGGAAGGCCGCGGGTTTGAGTCCCGATAAGGTGGATTTTTTTCAATTTACCTAATCCTTCTAGCCGCACTGTGGCACAGGGGTCGACTCAGCCTCTAACAGAAATGAGTACCAGGAATCTTCCTGGATGGTAAAGGGCGGCCGGCGCGTAAGGCTGACAACCTTACCGCCATCTGTGAGCCGATTGTCTAGAAAATGTGGGAGCCTCAACCTCTCACAACTCTATGAGCCTTCACGGCCTGTTACAGGGATAGCTTTACGTGCTCAGAAATACCGCAAACTGTCAGGTAGCGGGCTGGAGTGTGAGGGTTCGATTCCAAGACATTAAAAAGAGTAAGTCGGCCCTCTCTTTGTTTGGACACCTCAGTCAGTTGCAGTACACTTCTGTGGGGAGTATATTTTGTTAAAAACTGTATGGATGGTATGGCTGGAGGACCGAGGGTTCGGAGTTAAGAGTCCCGGTAGGGTCAAGAATCTTCTCTTCTTCACGTCATTCAGACCGGCTCTTGGGTCCACCAAGCCTCCTATCCAGTGGGTACCGGGGTAAATCGGCCAGGGCGTGAAGCTGAACCCTCCTCCATTTGGTGCCGACGTCAAGAAAATGTGATTCTATACATCCAGTCCCCATTCGCCTTCACGGCGTAGTGCCTAATTACTTAAGCACGGGGACACATTTACCTATTTGGATATTGTGTACCGTGCACTAAACAAGCAATTGGCTAGCCCAGCGGAAGAGGGCTCGTTGAAGGAAGCTCTGATTTGCATGACGTCCTGTCACACACAAAAAAATGTACGCTAATGATATACATCCATGTGGCTTAAGCAGTTTAAGTGACCTCCAGCATTTCCCGTTATATTTTCATAGCATTCAACGACTTACAGCACGGCAGTTGAGTGAACTCCTGATGTGAGAGCAGCAGAAACAAACATATATTGCAGTGTACAGAAAATGTGTATATCACAGCTTTTGGAAATATTCAATTCCCATGACGTCAATGTAAACAGAAATTAAGACAACAGTCAATAAGCGAAATGTTCTCGACAGCCCCTAACCTGTACTTCATAAAGTAAAAGAGGGCTTCAGTGCACAGAATTTAAATTTGATGCGTGCAGAGAACGTAACTTAAATGTCTCCGAAGCGGCCTCCGTAGTCTAGAGGTAACGTTCCCACCTCATGACTCGTAGTACGCGGGTTCAAACCCGGCGGAGGTCGTGGAATTTTTAAGGGCGGAAAAATACAGGGAACAAGTCCTCCGGGAGGGACTTTAAGCCGTGGGTCCCGTGTCGTAGCTTTACGGCACGTAAAAGAACCTCGTATCTCCTAAGGAGGTCACTGAGCCA
>NW_019722426.1:162510-168877 GCF_002891405.2 Cryptotermes secundus | reverse complement strand
GCTCGGTCGGGACTGATGGTACGCACCAATATCGGTAGGGTATAGAGACTGGTAGAATATCATAAAGGGAAGCACAATGGACCAACACTGGTCTAAGTGCATGGGGAAACCCACCCTCTCCAATAACTAACTAACTAACTAAATGTCTCAGTAGAAAGTTCGATTTGCATGCTTCACCTCCAGAACTCGTGAAAAGGATGTTTGTTTTTTGCATCCTCGTGTTAAAGACTCGAAGTACCGGGGCCCTCGACAGAATGAAGTAAATTAAAACGCAATAAAACCAATTAAAATCAATGAGATATAAAGTGTTTCTTCAAATTTATTTAATTTACGTCGTTGTTGTGTCGACAATATCATTACCATGATCCGTGAAATGATTTCCATTAAATTTGTCATTGGAAGTATACACTAAATTACTGTCAAGCAGGGCTGAGTAGACCAGTCCCTCCAGGTGACTGCCAAGACGGTGCTTCTAAGTTGCTAAAAATGTCTCGGTTCAAATCATTGCCGCTCACCATTTACAACCGGCCAAAAACGCGTCCAAAAATAACCAGAGTCAGTCAATAACAAACGCGAATTAATTTCATTTTAGACCATACTGGTCCATTACTACTCTTACAGAGCAGCAGGGCCGTAACTTCTTTTAATCTGACGTTCTCATGGCCGTGAATATGAAGACTGCGGCTTTCTGAGTTACAATGCCGTGACATCCGTAAACACCCTGCCGTTTCGGAGGAACATATCGTCTCCTTCTATGTCGAAGAGCATACGACAGAAGAAAGCAACAGAAGCAGCTGATAAAACCGAGCGTGGAAAATTCGGCCTGATATAGACTAGTCCTGGCCCGAAGGAACTGAGACAGCCAACGGAGGACGTAGTGCCTTTGTCTGCATGCGGTCAGAGAGAGCCAATGGGAGCAGAAGAAACGGAACCTAGACTGGGACCTGAGGGGTAACAGCGGCAAGAAGCAGAGGAAAGTCTAAGAAGGGTGATGGAAAGAGCGATGGCCTAACAGCTGCTTGCCACTTATGCTGGTTTCTTGCTTGGCTTAATCTTCGACTCTGAAGATGGAAGCGATGTTTCTACGAAACTTCGGATTGTCTCCGGACTACATAGCGTTACAGCTCAGCATGTCGTACTCTTCAAAACTGCACTATGTTCTGGATATGTAATATTTAATGGAATAAACTGAAGGAATTATACGTCTTTAAGTTAAATAAGTTAGCAAATTTGAATTTTTAGATGTGTAGGTTATGAGAGAGCCAGTGATGTTAACATTATAGCGAAGAGATCTCAACAGCTCTGCAGAATTATAACTGCACATTACTAGGGAAATGAAGGAAACAAACCTTCCTAAAATGACGTACAGTAGTAAGAGCCACCTACGCCTGTTCTTTGATAGAGATTCGGGTGTTGGTGGTTAATGAACAAACAAATGAGAAAAACATAGGCAGTAAAAGAGTGTTTCGCCGGTCACAGTAGCCGAGCGGTCTAAGGCATGTACTGTTTTCGCTCGCTNCGCTTGGAAACCAGGATCGTGGGTTCGAATCCCACTCAGGGCATGGATGTTTAGTTTGTGTGTGTGTGTTTTTCTGTGTTTGTGTACAGGTAGAGGCCTTGCTACGAGCTGATCACCCGCCCAAGGAGTCCTACCGAATGTGTAAGATCTAGAAAAACCGAAGTGAACGGAGAAGTTCATGGAGGTAGGCTTAGGCCCACTGGGGCTGTAGTGCCAAGGGGGAAAAAAAAAGAGTGTTTCTCCATAGCGGTCGCGTGTGTCAACAGGCCAAGGTTCCTGATCAAAAAGTTCGATTTGCGACGAGGGCTCGCCGGAGGGCTTCATACTAAATTACCACATAAGAGCGCAGAGACACCTAATAAACCTATTTACAGTTCCATAGCCCACTGTAGCTAATAATATATGTATGTGTTCCCTTTTATTGACCGCTGACGATGGAAACACAATTCCAACTGTATCACAGTTTAAGTATTTGGGATCAACAGTTCAGGAGAATGCCTCAACTTACCTCGTTATATAATATTCCAAATTGCCAACTTACTTAATCAGCCTTAGGTCCAAATATATCCCTGAGACAGATTCAAAGCGTTAGTAATATATGATGTTCTTCACTCAAATGAATGAATGTATAAGGGATAGGCCTCCTCGGCCCTTGCACCGCGACCTACAGTGGTCTACTGTGCTTAAATCTTCACTCAAAAGTAACGCATCCTATTAACATAACAAATCTCGTAAAATGTTCTTTAGTGCTCTGAAAAGTAAGAGAACAGTAACTTTTTGGAACTGAATAACAAGCATATCCTTTATTTACTCTCATCTTAATTTATCATAAATATTTACTCCGGAGTACGCAGAAGCGTAGTTGGTTGAGGCACTATGCTACAAGCCGGAAGGTCGCGGGTACGAGGTGGATGAAGCGGATTTTTTCTATCTACCTAATCCTTCCTCCCATCTAGAAAACCGAGATTAACGGCCGTGGGGATCCGTTGCGCTGACCACGCGACACCCTCTATCCGCAATAGCTAACACTAACTTCGCCGACAATCGGCCGTCTTTCGGTCGGTATAGTTCGCTTGCGGACTACATGCCACGGACTATTACCTAATCCTTCCAGCCGCACTATGGTCCTAGGGATGACTCAGCTTCTAACAGAAATGAGTACCAGGAATCTTCCTGGAGGGCGGGGCGGGGGGTACTAAAGGGCGGCCAACGAGTAAGGCTGCCAACCTTACCGCCATCTGTGAGCCGAGCGTCTAGATGTGCGAGCCTCAATCTCTCTCAACCCTATGGGCCTTCACGGCCTGTTACAGGGATAACTTTACCTGTTTATTACTTTTGTCAGATAATTGCGGGTTATGTCTGCCAGTAACCTGAATTTTTCTCTTCCCTGCAAATCACCATTCTATCAATGGTTCTTGACATACGCCACAGGCTCCACCAGCCAGCATCTTATCACATCATCTGTACTTAATCGGGGATTCACCTCTGATCACCTCTTGACTGGGCTGAGCGTTACCTGTGAGGCAATGTCTGCGATAAGTACTGATATTCCACTGAAAAAACAATGTGAAATGTGTTAACTGATGTGCCAAATCGTCAGCAAGTCGCTAATTCAATTACATCTTACACAGCCTTCACTGATATGGAATTCATATTCCTGATCAGATGTAACTACACACGGAAACTCTCGTTATATAACATGGCGTATTTAATTATAGAAACAAACAGCGTTCGATTCTAATTATGGAACATAAACGTACTGAAACTTCCGCCTTCTATTTTAAACAGCCTTCGAAAACAAACAACATTCCAACGTTGAAGGTCTTTAACAATAACAATTGTGCTGGAACGGTTTTGTGACAAGAATCGGCATTCTGCTGCACAGGAATATTCGTTATCTTTCATCTGTCTTAGGTTCATCTTTGAAAAGAACGCAGAGATCAGGGGCATCTGACAAAGTATAGGAAGAAGTGATCTCAAACGAAAATGAGACTTAATCAAATAATTAATGGCTACCGGTTGACCGAATGATTTCGTACGGGCATTTTACAACAATACATCAATTTAAAGATCATTTGGTAAGGATATAAGTGAAAATTAGTAAAAGATGTCAAGCGACCAATGAAGTAATCTGTCAGACGACAGGTCCACAGTCTCTTCCAAAACAGTTCCTCCACTTAATGCGATCTAGAGCTTTCTCCTTCAAATGAGAATATCCTCTTCTGCCCCCAAGGTCATCCAGCATCTTCTTACGTCTTCTTCCTCGTCTTTTGGTCACTTCTATCCGCCCCTCTATCTTTCCTTCAATAACTTCTTTTAGAAGGCAGTTACTGCGTAAGATATGACCAATCCAATTAGCCTTCCGTTTCCTTATTTCGTGTAGGATATTCCTCTGCTCACCGACTCTAAATAACACTTATCCATTTCTCACATAATCGGTCCAACTGATCTTCTCATTTACATGTTGGTTTCTCAAGTCAGCTATTGTTTTATTTCTCAAAATGAAATTTCGAATTTATTTCTTGATTCTTCTAGTGTGTGCTACTGGCCCTTCGCATCTTAAAACCTTTACTCTATTAAATTCATAAACTGAAGAGAGATTCTTGTCTTTAAGTGGCGCGCCCAAGAAATGTTTTCTCTTCTTCTTCTTCTTCCTCTTCTTCTTCTTCTTGAAATCGAGTCCGAAGCTGCAGTCATTACAACCAGTGCGAAGAAAATTCTACTTCCAAAATGTACATTTGCTTACGTTTAATTGACTTTTGGGTTTTGCTTGTTTAAATTATTCAATAGCTCAAATAATAAAATCAGGTAGGCAGAATCTGAACCGATTAATAAACATCAAAACCGCACTAATTAACACACGACAGTCAACATTAGGAATTCCTTATTTAGTTATTTATATATTCGCAGTTTCTGTAACAACGCTGTCAGTAGTTCACAGTCTGCAGCGTCGGATGTAGGACGTCAGTCCGCCAATGGACGAGCGAGATAGCAATCATGTGACTTGTGTTTCTGTGTGGTCCGTACGGAGCCTATATAAGGAGGATATGTTGTGCCTTAGATTAGTGGGCAGTGCAGTTGAGAGTCCAAGGACAAGAATGGAGAATGCCCTTAATGAACTGTGAAGATCAGTTGAGTACAAATTAGGACAGAGGAGTACAGAGTGACTAAAGATGAAACAATAAGAAGACTTCAAAGTGATTTGAACTGCAAGTTTCTGCGTTGAGATCCGTTGCCAGGAGACGACTAGCGAAGACGGTGAATCCTAGTGCGTGTACAACGGTGAATTCAAAGTGTGTAGAATAGCCATAGCTTTCTAACTGAGTGTGATTAAGAGAACCTGTAACCGAGGTGCCAATAAATCCAATCATCCGATTTAGAACCCGTTATTTTCGTCACGTGTACTTCCTACAGGTGACAATATTAAATGTTTGAGGTGTTATAAAAATGGGACCGTCTGGATAAAATAATAAATGGCATGAAGGGGCGAAACAGATTTACTAGGTAGAGAGTGGCAGAACATCTAAACAGGGAGGCAATAGCATCAATTCTAAAGTACCAACCAAGAGGACTAACATATGTTAGCAAACCTCGTAAGAATTCCGACTGAGGCCAAACAGACAACCGAAAAAATAAAGAAAATATGTGGGGTAGCTTCGAGTGGCATGAAGGTGACATCAAATTTCACGCAGATCCGTAAAAAAACCATTAAAGATGATAAGGCAAGACATCAGTCTTTCCTACAAAGGGAAAGTGGCTTTCGAATGAACAGACCATGTAAGAAAAATGACATAAGAATTCCGAAATAGTTCCCACAAAGTCAACCAAGAGGGGGAGCGACGAGATGCAGGAAGACCAATGAGAAGATAAACTCATTTGCTAATCTTTAAGGAAGAACGAAAACAATGGGATAAAAACAGCGGAGAAAAGAGAGAAACGAAAAGTAGAGCAAGAACACGAAGGCGTGGATTAGATATCTCACAAGAACTTCCTGGAGTTGTCATATAAAGGCAGCAATTTGACTAGTCACCTTCCCTCTAACCAATGTCTTCGTGTAAGCCTGTCTAGCTGATTATTACAGCAATCACAAAACGGAAACCAGGCACTAAAGTGGTTTCATTTCGGACAAAACTCGTATTCTTGCAAATGCAAAGAGGATTAACATTATGTTCTCTTCCGCAATGACTCGAGGCAAACGTTCTCCACTCTATGAGAAGTTGGTGATGCGTATCCTAGAACCTGTCCATTACACAGGTCGCAAGATCCTTGTAAAGCAGCATGTAATTGGGTTTCACAACCGCTAATTAAATTACGTTACAGTCTGCGTGCCACAGACATTGTCTAGCTGACTTACGGAGCTAATTACGCAGTCGGATGGCTTTCCTTACCGCCAGTAGCGGCGACAGGACATCGTACACCAGACATCTCTCGAACGTAAGCTCAGTTAACGTTTTGAAGCTGCTACTGCTGCTATCGTCGTTGTCGTCATCAAAACGTTCCACCCCATTAATCTATTCCATTAGATCATATTTCAAACATTATCGGCCCGGCAACTGGGTGTCCTAATATTTGCTCTTCCTGGCAAATCTCAAATTAAGCCAGAAACGATTCCTTCTTTACCTTCTCAACTCATTATTCACTAGTAGATTCTAAAGGGTTCTGACGATGGTAGATGACACACAGAATTACTGGGGTTTGGGACTTTTTCCATCGTCCGGAATTTGAGGTAATAGAGGACACGACGTTTCGGAAAGTGGATCTGTTTCCGTCTTCAGGTGAGACAGGAAGATTTGAGTCCAGTGATTGAGATTAGCTCTTTCTAGGGGGCCCAACTGAGTAGGTGTCTTC
>NW_019722426.1:105580-162260 GCF_002891405.2 Cryptotermes secundus | reverse complement strand
TCACTAATTAAGCACTAAGTCATGAAGGCGTATAGGGAAGCGTTTGTATCGATCCACATTTTCTTGATCTCGGCACTAGCTGGAGGTGAGTGGTCAGCTTCACGCCCCGGCCGCATTACTCCCGGGGAAACAGCCCCTGGTGTCCACTGGATAGAAAGTAGGGTGGACCCCAGAGCCCGTCTGCACGATTTGGAGAAAAGAAAATTCTTGACCCTACCAGGACTCGAACTCCGACCCCTCAGTCGTCCAGCCCGTAGCCGGTCGCTATACCGACTACACTACCCCGTCTCCTATTGTTACTGTGTGCAGAACAAAAGTACTAAGAGAACAAACATAAGTGGGTTGCCAAGTGTAGGCTGGATTGGTCGCCTCACCATGTATTCTACTGTGCAGAGCTACTAATCATGTTAATGCCAACTAAAGATACACACCGCCTGTTCGAAGACCCCGAGGCACAGTCGCGCCAGCTTTTTCAAACAGACCTGTATTCTGATTTCACCGTTAATTCTGCTGTTCTGTATATCGAAAGTTTCACGTTGGTCTTCACATGCTGTTGAGCGGTGAATGACTTGCCAAATTACTGTAAATTTTCTCCTGGGCTTGACTTAGCTCATGGTCACCCTCTCTAAATTCAAATTCTGAACACGTCAAATCCGACATTTTTGTCGCCGGAATCCAACTAGATCATACTGATCAAGTAGTAAGAGAGAACAAGCAGGCAGTGGTGAATATCAATTTTAAATTAAAGCGAATAACTTATCTAAAACAACGGAAGTTTGATTTCTACATAAAAAAAAGCAAACAAACCGCAAAGTAGTTCAAAACATCGGAAATTTAGGAAATCTATATTTATTTATAGGGGCATGCGGAAGCGTATTTGGTTGAGACACTAGACTACAAGTTTTAAAGTCGCGGGTTCGAGTCCCGATGAGGTTATTGAATTTTTTCCATTTACCTAATCCTTCCAGCCGCTGTATGGCCCTTGGGTCGACTCAGCCTCTAACAGAAATGAGCACCAGAAAGATTCCTGGGGGTAAAGGGCGGCTGGGGCGTGAGGCCGATATCACCGTCATCTGTGAGCGGATGGTCTAGTCTAGAAGATGTAGGAGCCTCGACCATTCTCACCCCTATTGGCCTTCACGGCCTGTTACAGGGACAGCTTTATATTTTTTACATTGTGACGCGACGCCTGAAAGCTGCGATCCCCCCGCCTGCTGAGCGGAGCTTCGCGTAGCAGATTCCTAGGTAACAGATATCGAACGACTTCAGTTCCCGCCGCAACCAATACGCTGAAGACCGTTGTATCGAAAACGCGAAACAGAACTGTTCAAGGTGGTGTCTGCTACCCCAGCAGCCTAGTGGGAATAAAAGGAGGGCAGTTGAGAAGCCGTCAGTTCAGAAGTGCAGAGGTGAAGTCAGCATACGACAGCACACGGAGGAGGAAGAAGTAGAAGAAAACACGAGAGAATTACAGACGACCAGAGATGCAAGATGCTGACAAGAGAGAGGGATTCGGTATCCAGGAGGAGCTGAATGTGTGAATTATTACAACCGAGTGTAACTGTGTTAGCGACATCAAATAAACCTGACCTTCAAATCCAGAATCTACAATTACTAGTCACGGAACCCACCTACACGTGACAATATTTATTCATAATAAGAATCGAACAACTACATCCGTATAAACACTGAATGGTGGGACGATTTACTAAACGCTACAACAAATGTTACACATACGTACTACCGCCATACAAATGGTTACAAAACTACCACAGACCTGTAAGCCACGAAATTAAGAGAGAAAAACAGGATTCAATAAAACCACGATTTAGCTGGGTTCTGGCTTCCAGGTATCGCATCGTACTANGAAGACTGCTTTCTTCATAGTCACCGCCGTGAAAGCCTCAAATCTTACATAGGATTCAATAACCCCACGATTTAGCTGGGTTCTGGCTTCCAGGTATCGCATCGTACTGACAGGACTGTAATTTGTACCACAGCGCGTGCCCCGAACTAGGGTCAACAGATCTCGGTACAGAATTAATGAATATAAGACACGAGATATGACTCAATTAACCACATTCAAAGAATGGCGGCTACAAGATGCGGAAGAAACATCGAAATATTAGTTACATTCATAGGGAAACGGTTTGCGATTAGGGACACACGTATAGGCCTGATTCCTGGGCCCGAAAACAATGCATCATGATGGATGAAGATGCAGATGGCGCTGATTATGAAGAACACGATGCTGATGTTGACGATGACGGTGTATACTGCAGCGTGCAGTACCGCTGCTATGCAACGATCGCTAGAAGGAACATGCGTTGCTTGGTAGCGGCCGGTAAACACATCAATGATATCTGTGTTATCGCTAGACAACTGATCCAACAATAGAAAAACTGTTGGAGGCGGTGTTTTCTGTTCGAGTCCGCCCTAAGGCTATACAGTGAGTACCCCAGGCCGGGAGGGCCAGCAGCACATACAAAAGGCAGACCCGTCCTCTCGTCAGAGTGGGCGCCTCACAAAAACAATACCGTAAACGTCAAACAGTAATAAATATCTGGTCATGAACCCTAGATGGAGCTCGACACCAAGATTTACTGATTGACCGTCAGTCGCAATGTGACTTGGACTTGGACTTGGAGAGCGACTTCAGTTGCGGGATATTTGTCGGATAGTAACGACGTGAGCGCGGGAAGCTGAAGAATCTCCATTGTTAGAAACCGCTGCTAGGGAAAAGCTGGTGAAGACGGCAGGCTGGAAAAGGCTTCGCGGGTGCTGCTGTGATTTGTAAAATGTGAAGCTTAGCGATACCGTTGTAATTACGTGTAGTGCCGAGTGATGTGTAGACGTGGTCAATAGATCCAATTCACCAATCCAAATCCCGTCTATATTCACACCACTAAATACGGGATAATACGATTATGACAGCAATGTTGACAACCACGAAGATGACAGTGATGACGGAAGGAAGATAGAAATGCGGAAGGGATCTTAGTATCTTTCTTCTTTCTAAAGAAAATGTTATACTCCCTTTTTCCGTCGTCATCTCGTCTTCCACCAATCACAGTCAGGGAATTGAATATAAAACTTCAGCTACGTCTGTCTCTTAGGCAGAATTCAGGACTTTCAATGAAAGAAGCGGGAACCAGAAGATCCATCATGGCGGCTTGCCACCTCACAACCTACTTTCCTAGTTACATGCATGGACTGCAGCCATCGACACACGAAATGCCATCTTTACGGCTTGCAGACTCACAGTCCATTCATACAAACCAATAGAATTAACGGTCTCGGCCGGAGCAAAGATATTTGATGGCGGGAAGGAAAAAAAAAAGAAATAATATTGATTGAAGCCGAATACCGTACGAGACAAAACATGGCGAGAGGTTCCTAACGTATATTACTACAGCCTCTAGGGTTCGCTTTTCAGTCTCCCCGTTCCTTGATATCTGGAGACATTCACAGCTTGAATACAAAATTAAACGTTCTATTCATCACCGACTGTAGAATGGATAGGCTGGTTAACAATACGTATTGTGTCCTGTGTTCAACCCAGCACTGCCAATACGTAACGAGTATAGCCGATATCAATTCGGGCCGAAGAGAGATAAAGTGACAGGAGGCTGGATAAACCTGCATAATGAGGAACTTCATATGCTTTTTCNTTTAAAATATATATGCATATGCTCCCACAATGAAGAGCTACTCAGGGGGAAAACTGACTTAGAATCTCTGAACAAGCAACACGGATCCATGCATTCCTCTGAAAAGTGCAGAGTAGAAAAAAAATGGCTGTCATGCAACAGGCTCTCTTCACTGCCCAGTTTCAAAGTTAATCACGATTAATCTCTGGAGAATTTAGGTGCTCACTGCGGTGAATATGTTCTGGGATGTGCCGCCGTGTAGTCTGTTACAACGGCACCAGTGTTCCGGAGGAAGCTACTGTCTCTAGTCCCAAGGTCAAAGTAAGAAGAGTGTAAGGTAGGAAGCACACCAGCGTGCGTCAAGACATGTTAACAGTCAAGACGCGATGTCTGCGACATGACCCAAAGAAAGGAGCAGAGTTGAAACGAATGTCGCAGACATCGTGTTTGAATGTTATATGTCTTGACGCATGCAGGTGTGCGGCCTACCTAAGGGTGTGGTTTGGACAACTCTGACACGCGACGGCCACCACTTTCTCATTTTACATTACATAAACATTATTGCAATTTCGAAAATCTACTACCAAACACAATTTCAGGGCCTTAACGGCGACGGTACCCACGGCACCACCTCACAAGTTATTACTGAAAGCGGGGCGCTGGGTTTGCCTCCAACTGCATAACATTTATACAGGGCTTCGTGTCCATCAGTCAGTTGCTTCAGGATTCAAACGGAAGGTCACGCAGACACGCGCACAGACAGCATCGCAACATCCTAATCCAACTTTTTGCCCTTAAGGAAGGAAGTAGGTTAAAAAACGAGGGCATAGATCCATGCCTCTGAGTGAGATCAAGACCCGCGATCCCAGTGCTCGAGCGGTTCAAGCCAACATAAACCTCAGCAGCAGAATTCCTCAAAATCATGGCCAATCACGAC
Organism: Cryptotermes secundus; assembly: GCF_002891405.2. Lineage (NCBI taxonomy): Eukaryota > Metazoa > Arthropoda > Insecta > Blattodea > Kalotermitidae > Cryptotermes > Cryptotermes secundus. The sequence continues at coordinate 157,673 of NW_019722426.1, read as the reverse complement.
ACTCATGGCAACCTGTCTTTATGACAGTTCATTTATCGAATCTTCTTAGTAACGAATTTAAAATAATAATCCCCATTTTCTGCATTCCTATGAAATATTCGCTTACTTACTCACTTACTCATGGAGCTGAGCCCTTCTTGAGGAGCCGCAAATTCTGCAGCTACTGAAGAACATCCCAGCATTTTATGGAATCCGAAGGTTCATTACCGTGTTCACAAGAGCCCTCCAGCGATCCATATCCCAAGCCAGATCAATCCAATCCATACCATCCAATTCTGTCTCTCTATGATCCATTTTAATATTGTCCCCCCACCTACGTCTTGGTGTTCCCAGTGGGCTCTTGCCTTCTGGCTTTCCCACCAAAACACTATATGCATTCCTCGTCCCCCTATTCGTGCTACATGCCCTGCCCACCTCATCCTCCTTGACTTGATCATTCTAATTATACTTGGAGAAGCATACAAGTTATGAAGTTCCTCATTATGCAGTTTTCCCCAACCTCCTGTCACGTCATCTCTCTTCGGTCCTAATATTCTCCTCAACACCCTGTTCTCAAACACCTACAGCCTGTGTTCCTCCCTTAATGTCAGAGACGAAGTTTCACACCCATACAGAACCACAGGCAATATTATAGTTTATGAAATATTCGCTACAACGAATAAAGGCCTACGCCAATCAGTGAGTGAATCACTGACTGCTTCCCCCTTCCCCCCACATTTTTCTATTCCTTACTTCTTGTTCCTTTTGCACTGCATGTTTATTTCATTAGGGGGTATTCGTCATAATAACAACATTATACTGTGAAGGCTTACTTTGCAAGTCTTCTTTACTGCTATGTATTAATACAAGTCACGGCATAAAAAACGTTTTAAATTAATTAAGCTTACATTAAGTAACGAATTTCGAACAAAATACTTCTTTCCTAAGAGCATGAGTTTCGAAACTTGAACCTCCCGAATATGAAGCGAATTGGTTAACAATATTTGTGAGCATCTTACTTGCTGAACTATTAATTGTATAAAATACGAACCCTTTTATTCGGTGACCTTCTTGTAAACATGAAACAAAGATAATTCATAGAAAATATAGACATTAGACTACTATAGGCCTATCTTTTGAGAAGTTTCACTGATTCACGACTTCACACAGATTGTCAAGTTCTTCCTCTTCGTAGTTAGGGCCTGCTACCATTACGAATTATGGCATTTTGTTCATATAGACCACAGAAGTAACTTTTGAGTTTCAAACTTCACGAATTTCTGAAGCTCGATGTTAAGAATTTTAAAACGGGCCTGTAAATTGCATTCATAGATACGCCAGGTCTCTCCTACCTTTGGGCTTATATTCATATAGCAGTCTCCTGTGTGTAAACTTTCCATCTTACACATACCCTCCCCTGTCGCAGCGCTAAGGAAATGCTTCAGCTGCATTCGCACAGGCCCGCCTGTGACTGAAAACACTGAGCGTGCCAAGAATATATCTGGACCCGAAATGAAGGAATTATGAGGAGAATGGAGACAATTACATAATGAGAAGCTTCATATTATTTACTCTTCGCGAAAAACCGGTCTGGTAAATGTGGCAGGGCTATGAAGTGAGCTTGAGGCGAAAGAGAAACGCATTAAAAAGTTTGGTCAGAAAACCGAAGGAAAGAAGGAAAAAAAAACATTTCGGAGATATCAGAGTAAGGTAAAAAGATAACGTTATCCGTGTGCTTAATTAATTAAACACCATGCTATGAAGAAGTAGGGGAATTTTTTTTGTTGCTAGTGGGGTGGGGCTAAGTCCCTGTACTGCGGCCACTTCTGGCCTTCTGTACCAGCCCCATATGATTGGTGAGGGTGATTGTGGAGCAATTGTTGGAATGAAGATTGGCAAGGGAAACCGAAGTACTCGGAGAAAACCTGCCCCAGCGCCACTTTGTCCACCACAAATCCCACTTGACCAGGCCCGGGATCGAACTCAGGCCGCCGCGGTGGGAAGCCAGCGACTAACCGCTTGAGCTATGGCGCGGCCTAGGAAGTAAGGGAAACTGGTGGTACAGCTCCACCATTCTCAACCTCAGCGTTCAGTGGTGAATGGTCAGCTTCACGCCCTTGCCTTTTTATCCACAAGTAACCGGTACCAATCCGATGAGGTGGATTTTTTTAATCCTTCGAGCCGCATTATGGCCCTTGGGTCGACTCAGTCTCTAACAGAAATGAGCAGCAGGGGTCTTCCTGGGGGGGGGGAGGAGTGGCCGCCGCGTATAGCTGAAAACCGTACCGCTATCTATGACGCGTCCAGAAAAAATGTTGGAGCCTTGACGTCTCATAACCACATGGGCCTTCAAGGCCTGTTAAAGGGATAGCTTTATTTTACCCTTTACCCGGTATCCACTGTATATGAGGCTGGGTGGGCCCCAGAGCCGGTGGGGAAGAAAAAATCTTTTGCACCTACAGGGAATCTAACCCTGACTGATCTTGAAGTAGATGGAAGAGAAAACCGACTGAATGCAGTCCAAGACAAATTTCGATGTGTTCTCACTATCTCAGGACAGATGGGAGAAAATACGGAAATATGCCGCGGAGAACTGGGGGTCTGAAGACGAGGACTGCAGATATTGGTCAAGTATCAACACAGTAATGAACTTTCGGCTTATATAAATGGCAAGGAATTTCTTGACTAGCTGGGTGACTATATCACCGAAACTATCTCTGCTCCATGGAGCTAATTTCTTTTTAGTAAAAATAATCTGACTGCAAAGAAAAATGGTCGTGCGGCAAAAAACGGGGGTAACAGTTCACGAGAGGAATAGCAGTAGCCATGTACTTGTGCCTCACAACTATACGTCATCACCACCTGGTTGCTTCACGTAGGATCTGCGTACCTACATAAACTAACTTCAATATGTCTTATCAGCATGAGACATATTCTGCAGTCGTACCATTCTGTGAAGGGATTGCACTAGTGTTGACTCATTTCACTGTGACGTCACCTGTACTAATATTAAGTAAACCGTCCACGAGATAGCAATGAACACGACGGTTGCTTAGCAACAATAAAACACATGGTAGTTATGATCCAACTGTCTTTTCGCCCACTGCTTTGTGTGGTATGAATAAAACAAAACAAGCAAGTGGTCCGCTACCACATCATTTTTAAAAGTGAAGCTACTGAGAAGTTCTTGTAGGTAATGAGGGTGACAGCCGAGAACTGAACCCTGCCATCCAGGTACTGAATATTATGTCATGATAAGTAAAAACGATCTTCCGGATTAAAGGTCTTAGTTAAGTCTTCTTCGCTCCCAGTTTCACCGATCATTTTTACAGACGGTAGGACTCCTTGGATGGGTGAACAGCTCGTCGTAAGGACTCTACCTAAACATAGGAGAACACACACAAAACACCCATGCCTTACGTGGGATTCTAACCCACGATCCCGGCTTCCGAGCGAGTGAAGACAGTATATGCCTTAGGGCTTAGACCGCTCGGTCACCGTGACCGGAACGAGAAAGTTTTTTTTCCCTTGGCACTACAGCCCCAGTGGGCCTAGGCTACCTCCATGAACTTCTCCGTTCACTTCGGTTTTTCTAGATCTTACACATTCGGTAGGACTCCTTGGATGGGCGATCAGCTCGTCGTAAGGACTCTACCTAAACATAGGAGAACACACACAAAACACCCATGCCTTACGTGGGATTCTAACCCACGATCCCGGCTTCCGAGCGAGCGAAGACAGTACATGCCTTAGACCGCTCGGCTACCGTGACCGGCACGAGAAAGTTTGCCCGTCTGTAAGTCATTATCCACTTTGATGTAATTATGCTAAACGTGTTTACCGACACGCTTCCGTCGTACTAGCAGTCGGTATTGCAACTGTTCTGAGCACGTTACATTTCTCCAATAAAGGTAAAAATAAAAGGTAAAGCTATCTCTGTGGAGGCCCATAGGGTTGTCAGGCGTCGAAGCTCCCGAGGCTCACAGATGGCGGTAGGGTTGTCACCCTTACGCGCCGGGCACCCCTCACACTCCAGGAAGATTCCTGGTACTCAATTCTGTTAGAAGTTGAATCGACCCCATAGCCACAGCGCGGCTGAAAGTGTCAGGTCAATTGAAAAATAAGCTATAATTCCAAATTTCGTGACAAATTACCTCAGTAAGGTTCAGGCAGTTTTATTTAATTTGCTTTGCGTTATGGCTGTACTGGGACCAATAAGCATAAATAAAACCAACTTTGAGAGACTTCGAGATTAGGCAACGTAATGCGCATGCCTGTTAAAGGCTCAAGCTGGCCTGAACGTGTATCTACCGTCCTGCAAAATGTCTGGTCCAGACTTCAAATCATTACGGCGGTAGTTATGAAGATATAACCCTGAAGATTTAGGCAATATGTTCCCCGAAACGTCCGTTGAATTTCAAAGGACTACACGGCGTTATATATGAGAGGATATAATTTTTATTAAATCTGTATAATGAAGTCGAGAACTGTATCGCATTGTCTGTAATCTCGCATCTTCTCTTTAATCAATAAACAAGCCCACTTATCATTCAGCCGCCTGTTCGAAACAGAGACCCACCGCTGTGACCGTGTACGTTAGCTCAGGCGGTAACATAGCCGGCTTCTGTTCAAGAGTTGAACTGTTAATCTTGCCCGAGACAACTGCTATAATGCTCTATCTAGTAACTTTCCTCAATGCCTTCGTGTGACTGAAATTCCTCCATAGTGCTCCTCGTGCAATAACCATCGAATCATCTCACAACCCTTCCGCTTCGTACAGCACTGAATGCTTAACTATGATTCAGGCAGTAAAGGTAGAGGCAGAACTGTCCCTGTGCTTAACTAATGAAGCATTACGCCATGAAGGCGTATGGGGCAGTGGATGTAGAGATCCATATTTTCTTGATCTCGGCACTATTTGGAGGTGACTGGTAAGCTTCACGCCCCGGCCGCTTTATTTCCGGAGAAAAAAGGCTCTGGCGCCCATTGAACAGGAAGCTGCATGGGCCGAAGAGCCAGTCTGGACGACGTGGAGAAGAAATTTCTTGAACCTACCGGGACTCGAACTGCAAACCCCTCAGTCGCCCAGCCCGTAGCCAGTCGCTGTACCGACTGCGCTACCCCGGCTCCCTGGACTCAGTCAGTACCATACATAAACAACTCCAAATGACACGACTGGTTTCCTGGCGTCCCATTTCGATGTCACTGTATTCTCTCGCATCTCAACGGCAGAACAAGCTCTGCATCAAACTACAGTTGGTTTAGACAGCGTAAAATAAAAATGGGGCTACAAACCTAGAAAACCCACAAATAAGATCGTTATCAGTACCGACATCAAGTTAATATTCCACTCGATTATCCAGCTTCATTATTTAATCCTTTAAAACACAGCGATTACTATACGTTCCACCCACGTCACCACTAAACGCTCTGTATCGCCCCCCCCCACACACACACATAGTGTATTTATGTGCTTCGCATGAGTCTCAGAACAAACAGCGATTATTTCCCCAAACATTATTAACCGACTGGCTATTGTAATGAATGGCGTTTTCTGTGAGGTAGGACAAGAATTTTTAAATATTTCGACAAATTTCAGGCTTCAAACAGTTGAGAGTGATGAGATACAGCAGACATATTTTCAAACGAGTTCTTTGATTTTTCATACTCCAACCTTATATTAATTAATTTATTACACAGATACAAATCTACTGTAAAGTAATAAAAAAAAAAGTAAAACTATCCCTGTACCAGGCCGTGAAGGTCCATAGGGTAGTGAAACGTTGAGGGTCCCACATTATCTAGACAATCGGTTCTTACTCGTCGGCCGCCCTTTACCCACCAAGGAAGATTCCTGGTACTCTTTTCTGTTACAGCCTGAGTCGACCCAAGAGCCATAGTGTGGCTGGAAAGATTACGCCAACTGAAAAATTCAATGACTTCATCAGGAATCGAACCCGCGACCTTCCCACTTGTAGCACAGTGCCTCAACCAACTACACTAAAGTCATTCTTAATTTGCATTCTTCACCATGTTATTATTTTTTTCCCCCTTGGCACTACAGCCCCAGTGGGCCTTGGCCTACCTCCATGAACTTCTCCGATGTTATTATTAGGACAATCAAATCTAAGAGAATGAGTTAGGCGAGGCATAAGGCGAACATAAAAGAAAACGCATACAAATCTGATCGGATAACCTGACGAAGAGAAACATTTGTAAGAATATGGAGTAGATAATAATATTAAAATAAATATCATGAGAGTGTTGGCTGGATTCATTTGTTGTAGGACAGAGGCCAATGACGCGTTGTCAACATGGAAATAAACCTTCGCCTCCGTGGTCTAGTGGTCAGAGTTCCTGGTTACAGATCCAGAGGTCCCGGGTTCGATTCCCGGCGCTACCAGACTTTCTTAGAAGTAGTGGATCTGCAACGGGGTCCACTCAGCCTCGTGAGGATAACTGAGGAGCTATTTCAAGGAAATAGCGGCTCCGGTCTAGAAAACCGAAATTCACGGCTGTGGGGACTCGTGCGCTGACCAAGCGACACCTCTATCTGCTAAAGCTGGCACTAACTTCGTCAACAAGCGGCGGTCGCTCAGCGACTATTGGTTTCTTATGAAAGACCCTGCTCTAAAAGAATTAGCTGGTTATAGACACAACAGAGCAAGGAGTCATTAACAGCTTGTCCTAATATTTCACCAAACATATCAACAGAAGGCGTCGCGAATAGTGGTTGTGCATTTTAATTAAATTTATATTTTACGTATATTTAAATTATGAAATCTGATAAAATTCAGCTGAAGCTCTTAAAGTAAAATAAGGGTTATATTGGATTTTTAAAAAATAAATTAAGCCACACAATTTGCAGTACGGACTTCGAATTACAAATTTAATCAAATTCTCTTCACCAGCTTCCATGACGATAAACGTGGACGGGCAGTCATGGGAAGCTTTTCCTTTACGTGCCCCTGTATGCACTTCATGTAAAGAAACCATAAAATCAATATTTCGAACCTCATAAGAAAGACAACACATTTCTGAAACCACCTGCAGATGAAAAATACAAGGCTATGAGGGCAGTCAGACACGCGGTAGCGCAGGTAGTTGATGCACTATCCTACAAGCCGGAAGGTCACGGGTTCAATTCCCGATTAAGTCAATGGATTTTTTAATTGACCTAATCCTTCCAGCAGCACTATGGCCCTGGGGTTCGACTGCGCCTCTAACAGAAATGAGTACCAGGAATCTAAAGGGAGGTTAGCGCGTAAGGCTGACAACCTAACTGCCATCTGCGAGCCGACTGTCTAGAAAATGTGGAAGCCTCGACGTCTCACATCCCTGTGCCCTCCACGGCCTGTTACAGGTATAGCTTTTATGTCTGCTGTTAGCTTATCGAAAGCAGCTTTTGTCAAACCTGAGCAGCATGGGATATTGCTACTATACAGTGGACCCCGTGAATACTGGTTTAGAGGAATAAAATCCGTAAAGAAGGGCGGAGCTTCTCGTTTTAGCGCAAGGGCGTAAAATGATGAGGATAATCGGAAGGGGGAGGGGGGAGTTGAAGAGGCTACATATTCGTGGCTGCCTCGTATCTGTTAGCTCTTGGTTTCGACACAAATTATAACTGGTAAAGCCCACGAAACAAATTACGCACGTCCGAAAACCATGTGCTCAGAAAACACATTTGTTCCTATGAAGAATAAAAGGAGAAATTTTGGGCAGCCCTATTACGAGGGCGGGATTCTGTGCTCTTCAAGCACCTAGTACCGTTAGGGTTCTAGTGGGCTGGGTGTACGGCTAGAATAAAGGAGTCAAGAAACATAGGTTGGGAAATCTCTTGGAAAACGTCCGCCTGGAAGATCGGGTAGATGGGCTGTGCATGTTATTGCCTCAGGATCGCGCCCTACGGCGAACTTTGATATTAGCAGAGTCTGCTACCAGAGTGCTGCCTTAGTGTCTAACATATCTAGCTCTTCCCTAGCTGTCAAGTGACGTGATGTTCATGATCGCCATTATGAATGGAAATACTGCCTTAATCCACACGAATAGACGCTATGACGTCCCTCACTCAAATTTTTACCCTGTCCCCATTATGCAGAGGCAGATTCGGGGTCAGACTTACTTTACGACTGACGGTTTACCGCCAATCAGTTCATCTTGATGTCAAGTTCCTCTTGACGCACGACCATATATTTTATTTTTCAACTGAACCCTTGCGGTAATAGTCCTTATGTAACATCCTCTCTGACGAGAAGGTGGGTTTGTCTCTTATAAACATGCTTGGCCTTTCGTCAAGCGTACGTATCACACATATAGCGTGTTATTGAAAATTCCTCCTTTTGCACTCATTAGGTTTCAGATGAGTCTCTGAAAGCAGAGTCACATCTATATGTAAGTCCCTAACAAACAAACACCGTGGCCTGTAGTCCGCAAGCGAACTATACCGACCGAGCGACCGCCGCTTGTCGGCGAAGTTAGTGCCAAATTTAGTGGATAGAGAGTGTCGCGTGGTCAGCGCAACGGATCCCCACGGCCGTTAATCTCGGCTTTCTAGACCGGAGCCGCTATTCCTTTCAAGGGAGTTATGCAAAAATCATTTCTGTTAGGCGGCAGGCTGCAGTGGTAGAGGTATTTTATACTTCAATCGGCATTTAAGTCTCAAGCCTTCTGCCGAAAACAAATCTAGTGCAGTAACAGCGTGTATATTCAATGATGTCGTGTCATAATGTATATTAGAATGGAGCAATGGAGGGGTTGTCAGTGGAAACAGCAGCAAGAGATGGGAATCTTTATATCGAGGGTTCCTTTCATTTGCTGTATTTGAGCCCATTCACAACAACATGCGCCTGCGTACTGATACAAAACTCATGCGGAAAGAGTAACAGCTATTTGTGAAATCTGGAAAGTACTGTGTACATTCTGTAACTGAGGGCCAGGTTACTCAACTACAGGCTGTTTGTTACACCTGGCCAAGTTATGGTTGAAATGAATGCTCCTCTGTTGCATGGAGATGACTACCACCGCGATCCTCTCTTGCTAGTTGAAGGAGAGAGGGCATTACTGGCATTTGTTTTTGCAGGCCATCTGCCGAAACATTTTCTCTAATACCGACACCGCTTAGAGCATACCGTATTTATTATTCGATCGAGTTTACAGAGTCTGTCCATTACAGTTTAAGCATTTTATTAAGTTTCTTCTCAATTTCCAGTTGACATTTCAAGGCTTTCTATGCTACTTACAATTTAAGCAGGGAAATGTTTTTCGGTTTGAAATTACGTCGTTTCCACGAAAACCAAATGCAAAATTAACCTGTTAAATACAACTGGACCGAGCAGGGATAGCTCAGTCGGTATAGCGACAGGATACGGGCTGGACCCCCGGCGTTCGATTCCCGGTAAGGGCAGGAGATTTTTCTCTACTCCACAGCGTCCAGGCCGGCTCTGGGGACCACCCAGTCTATCTACTGTGTGCAGCGAGCTGTTTCCCCGGAGGTAAAGCGTACAGGACAGAAGCCGACCACTCACCTATATCCAGTGACGAGGTTAAGAATGGTGGAGCTATACTTCCACTTCCCTCACTTGTCTGCATGGCATGGTACTTAATTAAGCACAGGAACAACGTTACTTTTTACTTCTTTAACTTTATTACAATTTGACCAGAAATAAGCAGCAACATTTCAGTCTGTCGTAAAAGTAGTTCCCTGCCCAAAAAAAGTTACCTCAGACCTGTTATTATTAATATCACATTTATTCCCTAAAGATGACTTTCCAGAACGTTTCACGCCTACAGCGTGCATATTCAGTGAGATCCTGACTTACAAGATGTCCCCTCAGTGGCTATAACGTAAACGTTGCTAGAGGCGAGAAATGGAACTTCCCTACCGACTTCTCAAAAGGCATTCTATTGGTACTTGTAATTAAACTGAAATTATCTTAGTAAAAACTCTGAACAAATGTGTAGTGCTGGCAATTTCGTATTTACGTACCTCGGTCATAATTCGTAAAATCTAAGATTCGATATTATGATGACCAGTTACCCTGAGATTGCGTCGTTAACAAACCAGTAACATTTGGGGTTGAGCGGGGGTGGGGGTTTACAACACTGACATCAAGATTCTATAACGTCGAATGGTAGGGTAACTGATGGGTGAGGTACTGGAACGGCCTTGAAGGAAAATTGCCAGCGCCTCATCGAGGCACTATTCCAGCATTTTCCTTCAGGAAATGAGGGAAACTATGAATATCGGAATAGCCGGTGTCCCGGTCGAGATTCGAAGAAAGAACTTCCCGAGTATGAATCTAAACTGTTACCGCTATACCAACTCGTTTAGTACAACCCAACAAACAATTCGGATACTATGCATAAGCACCTCTGCTCTGGCGAGCAATAAACGTGCCCCAGTTTTTAACAAAACCTGCATCTGTTCTTTCGAACAAATTAGGGCTACTTCCGAGCAGGTTACATAATGTGGAAGCGTCCAAGGACTTACCCGTCTCGAACCTCCTAAGGATTTCCATGACTTTTCTCCACCGTTCTGCAGAATATCTAAATAAGTTATATACAAATAGGCCCTGACCGCTGTCACTAGCCATGCAAATCTATGCAATAAAAGCAAATTTTTAAAACCCCCTGAGATAAATTAAATTATATATATGTGTGTGTGTGTGTGTGCGTGTGTTGATAAATATTATACAGTGCGGTCGTATGTTACGCAAATTTGAAATTGTGCTATATAAAAAAAAAATAATCAAGTCTCACTTTATGAGCAAAGTTTTAAATAATGCGAATCCCCCCCCTCAAAAAAATCGGCAAGAATCACGTACTTCAAAATTTGTCTTCAATTATGCGAGGTGGTCAAGAACGCATCCTCGCATAAAATGCGACCGCACTGTATTTTAAACTGCCTCGCGGCAGAACAAGTGAAACACATAATCATTCTTGTTTTGACAGTGTCTGAGTAAAATCATGGAGAGTCTCAAACGTGATACCTCACATCCCGGCCAAAGATTGGAACTGTGTATCTGCTGCCTAACATGCTGATCATTAAAGTACCATGACATTCGGACATGAAAGAAGATCAACATTTACAAACGACGTAATTGGCCATAAATTCCACACAGCTTACAAACATCACATTGTGCAAATGTTGCAGATAAGACTGTGTAGTGTTCATTTTCTTACCGAAGAAGTCTTCCCAGCTGAGAGATCCATCGGAATCCCATTCGTCTGCGGCAGCCATCGTTTTGGCGGCCACATGCACCGAGGTCATGTTTTGAATACAGTCATACGTCGCTGGTCACCATCTCGCATAAAACGCACTCCACATTATCATACATGAACCACATTGACAGTTCATCATGAAAACGTCAAGATTTTGACAGATGTCAACACATGTTCACACAGCTTCCAAACCAGCACCTCTCCACATCGTACAACATGCTCAAACAATAACATCCATCAGCCACCGCGCGCACAACTATCCTGCACACACATTCATCCACCTACCACAACCATCCTCTTCTCTAGCCATCATCTACTTTACTGCGGCACCTCGTAGCGACTGTAGAGACACCGGGCGGCAAGTCTGTCAAAACACTCCAGGATGTCCAACGATTGCAACAGAAATGCCGCTAGACGAATCAACATTACATCTCGCGAGTAACGGCAACTCTTCAATTGCTTTAACCACACAGACTGACTATCATAGTAATTGCACTCAACAGAATGATCAATATTCAGCCTCTGGAATATTTAACATACAACTTACCAAGTAACATGAATAAGCCTTCAAATTGGTCAGCAGATCTGTTCAAACCTACAGTGGTTACGTATTTCACTTTTGTTAAGGTGTTAACTCAGTTTTCTGTAGAGATATAGACAATGCATTCTTTAACCACAGATCAAAACGGAATACAAACATTACTGTCGTCAAAGATGTCCACCCTTTTTTGTGTGCGGGCAACTTGGTCTGTATGCGGACATCGTGAAGCTCAATAAATTAAATGTGGAATGCTTAAGTACAGGCACAAGGGCCGCGCCATAGCTAAGCGGTTAGTCGCTGGCTTCCCACCGCGGCCGTCCGGTTCGATCCCGGGTCTGGTCAAGTGGGATTTGTGGTGGACAAAGTGGCGCTGGGGCGGGTTTTCTTCGAGTACTTCGGTTTCCCCTGCCAATCGTCATTCCACCAAATTCTCCATCATCATAATCACCCGGGGTAGGCTACAATAGGTCAATCAGTGGCCGCCGTGCCGAGTGGACTCCACCCACCACTAAGCGAATTAAAAAAAAAAATACAGGCACAATTATATACAGTACATCCTCGTTATAACGGGCTTGCATACAACGGGCAAAATCTGGCTGTGTATAATTCTGAATTTTTACAGATGTTGAGGCACTAAGAAAGTTTCGCAGTTAAAAAATTATTTAAAATAATAAAAGAACCCTTTTTATTGCTAGTGGGGTGGGACTAAGTCGAACCCGGGCAGCCGCGGTGGGAAGCCAGCGACTAACCGCTTGAGCTATGGCGCCGCCTCTATAAAAGAACCTTAATATAAATTCCTTTATGTAATCATATTGTGCATTTTTTGGCTATGTATCCTATGGAGTATACCTCTTTGCTCGTTTACAGCTGACATCGACAATAACAGACATTCTGCACACACACCCCCCCCCCCCATTAGTCCGTTATAACGAGGGTTTCAGCCGACCGCACCACTGAATACCGCGGGGGCGAGAAGTCTCTGCATGCTAGCATGCAACACAATATAGCTATGTATCGCTAAAAACGAATAGGAAAACGTGTTTACCTGTAAAATAGCAATATTTCTAGCCAAATGAATTGGTTATAATACAACGCTAACTAGTTCATTCGGACCGTTATAAATTAAGTTGCGAACTGAAAGAATCTGGTTTACATCATAGTCACATAAAAAAAAAAGATGACGTAAAACTTGTTTTAGAGTAAATTAAGTAAGTAAAGGTATCCCTGTAACAGGCCGTGGAGGCCCATAGGGTTGTGAGATCTTGAGGTTCCCACATTTTCTAGACCAGTGTTCCGCAACCTTTTTCTACTCGCGGCACACCATGAAGTATCCATGACTCAACATGGCACACCAAAATGTCATTCCCCTCAAAAACGCATGATATCAGACAATTAATATAAATACGTAACGTGATCAACTTATTATTATATTGTTATTTTATTATCATTAAACAGAAATCGACTCGTGCGTTTATTAACAACTAATGAACTTTAATTCACTGTAGAGTGTAGAAAATACACTTCTATTACTATTAAAGTAAATACAGTAATTCTACTCATATCTTCAATGTGATACTTGCGCCTGCGTAGCTGCACACAGGCGACTGATCCATGGGGATTTATCCATCTTGAAAAAGTAAAGTAGTCTAATAGTAATAGAAAATAACAAGAGTAATTAGCAACCACAATTTTCGAAGTACTTCAGAGCACAGCTGCGATAGAACTGAAACAATTATAAGACGCGGGACCTCTATTCTTCAAACGGAAGAAGTGACACATATATGTACTTATTTTTGAAATATTTATAATTTTAAAATGAAGTCCAACAATCGGTGGGTGCGTCGTTAGAGGCAGAAAGTCATAAAGTTGAAGAAGTTCTAACTTCTAACAAACAGGGGCAAACACCAAAACAGCGTTATAAAAGACAGGGCAACCCTTGCTAATCCCTGCAGTTTTAGGGAAAAGCACGTACGCAGAACATGCGGCAAGTATATCAAAGAAGCCACGTAAATGCGAGAAAAATAAAAAATCAATAATAAAAACTATGATATAACAACAACTGTGAGTAAAAATTTACGTTTAATTTCTTAGAATACAACATTAATGTACATAAAATATCACGACATGTAATAAAGAATAAACAAGCATAGTGCAGTGTCTGAGAATAAAATACAAGCATATGAAACACGGTAACTGGGATAAAATAAAACGAATAAAATTCGACAATTAATTTCTTACAGCAAGTAAAAGTTCGCGTCACACCTTTCACCTTGTGACGGCGGCACACCGGTTGCGGAACACTGTTCTAGACAATCGGCTCATAGATGGCGGTAAGTTTGTCAGCCCTTCGCCCCGGTCACCCTTTAACCGCAAAATATTCCAAGAATATTCCTGGTACTCATTTCTGTTAGAGGCTGAGTCGACCCCAGAGCCATAGTGCGGCTGGAAGGATTAGGTCAATTAAAAAAAATTCAATGACCTCATCGGGACTTGAACCCGCGACCTTCAGGCTTGTAGCATAGTGCCTCAGCCAACCAAGCTATCGCGTGCCCCACTTGTTTTAGAGTTCACTTTAAAATTATTATTTTGCACCGGATTTGATATTACGATTTTAGTAAACTAAATATATATATAAATCCCAAATATTTCCTTGGCCCCTAAGGAAATGGTCCCATAGCCCTTACATGCATGGAACCCCGTAATAGTCACCCACTTAGCAGATAACTTATGACAGTAGCTCTTATCGCGATAAATGTGTCATCAAGGTTAATGAAATGCCTTGCTAAATTTTACTTTTTGATGAGTCAGATGCGTTTGAGAAGCTTCTGAAGATAATGTGGTAAATGGTCTGTAATGCATCAGCAAACACAGTATAGTAGATCAATCAGCTTAAGTAAGGTCACAACATGTTTGAATGTAGGCCAAACAAAATAAAATGTGACAATATGGTTAATAATCAAATTACGTTTTCTGCTTTTCAGAGATACTGGAATAATGCTTTGGACTATTTCGAGCTGATATAAGGACTTTATTAATGACATCTATTAAGGCTGCTTAAGTAACCTAGAGGAGTGGTACAAGAATAGCTCTAGGTTAGTGATTCTTAACTCCATCCATAAATGCGACCGCAGCAATTAGACCTTACATACACATTGACTGTGCAGATGCCTGTGCTCCCGCCTTCAGCCCATTCACGGCCACTATACCCATTATCAATGGATAGATTTGTAACAGATACATAAATATATGTATATAGAGTGGGGCTAGTCGCGGTAGCCGAGCGGTCAAGTGCGGTAAGGCATGTACTGTCTTCGTTCGCTCGGAAGCCGGGATCGTGGGTTCGAATCCCACACAAGGCATGGATGTTTGGTATGTGCATGTGTTTTCCTGTGTTTAGGTAGAGGCCTTGCGACTAGCTAATCACTCGTCCAAGGAGTCCTACCGTCTGTAAAATGATAAAAAAAAAAGACTCGGCGCCATAAGCTATAGGAGGAGCGGACTAAGTAAGTGAGTAGGCCCTTGTTGTGCCGCGCCTAATTATGCAATGGATCAGGATATACCACGCTGCTTTGATCACGACCCCAATAAGATTGCTTGTTTTACGTTGTACTCATTTCTATGAAACGCTTTATTTACATAATACTCAACTATGCCATAAATTTAATGTACGAATTTAGTCACTACGTAAATATTGTACAGGCTTACGTAATAACGGGGATTCCAAAAATTGATAAATATCAATTTGACTTAGAGAGCGGGTACTGAATGTGTCCCCCAACACCCTCTTTGTATCGAGAGTCTGTTTTACGTATGGAACTCTGTCTCTCACTCGCGGATGAAGAGTGTTTGAGGAAAATGTGTTTAGGGAAATGTTGACAGATAAGAATAAGAATAATAGAAAGAGAGAGAGAATTGGATAATGAGGAATACATAATCTGCATTCTTCATCTAATGGCTATTATCGGGGTGATCATATCAAGGCGGATGCGATAACGGGACATGTAGCATGCATGCAGAAAATGGCAAAGTTACATATGAATTGTGGTGGAGAAGTTTCAAGGAAATATCCACGTTGGAAAAATGGGCGTATGTAGGAGTATCATATAAAAACGTATCTTCGTAAAAGACGTTTAAAGGTGAAGACTGGATTAATTTATCTCGTCATAGGACATCTTAAGAATGCAAGAATTTTCCTACGCGTTTCATAAAGGATGGGAAATTTCTTGACCAGTTGATCGACTATCAGCTACTCAAAGAGACTCCTTTCCTCGTGGTTGAGGACAGGGACAAATTACTTTTGGGGCGGTGACGTTGGTGCTCCCTGTCGGTACTCTATAAAATATCTTGATTAGAGAAACAGAAACCATATGCCGAATTTGTACCATTCAGTTGAATTAAATCTGAGAATAATCCAAGAAATAAAACGAGTTACTCCACAGAGCGTTCTTTTAGTATTTACAGGTATGACAAGTTACTGAACGAAATTACCTCAACACTAAGTAATTCTATCTATCTATCTATCTATCTATCTATCTATCTATCTATCTATCTATCTATCTATCTATCTATCTATCTATCTATCTATAGTCCTTTTGTTGGACCTTGGCCGCTTTCTCCGTTTCTTAATCAAATACACAGTCGCAAGGATTCTTTGGATAGCGATCCATGCACCATGTGGGATTCGAACCCACGATCCCAGCGTTCGAGGAAGCGAAGACAGTTCATGCCTCAGAGAGCGCGGCCAGTGTGGTCGGCTAAAAGGTAAGCTACCTCTGTAATAGGCCGTGGAGGCCCACAGGGTTGTGAGACTTCGAGGTTCCCACATTTTCTAGACAATCAGCTCATAGATGGCGGTGAGGTTGTCAACCTTACGCGCCGGACACCCTTTACCCTAGGAAGATTCCCGTTATTAATTTATGTTAGAGGCTGAGTCGATCCCTGGGCCATAGTGCGGTTGGAAGGAATAGGTCAATTGAAAAAAAATCCAATGACCTCATCGGGAATCAATCCCCCTGCCTTCCGGCTTGTAGCATAGTGCCTCAAATAACTACGCTACCGCGTGGCCCATTAAATAACTCTACACAAAGCAAAAGACGGAACACACATTCTCGAATGGAAATATATTGGGAGCTTGCTCTGAGAACATACGAGTATCTCAGTCTCTCCAGCACCAGAACGAGCTCATGAGGATACGGTTACAGAAACAGATAAAAAGGAGAGCGATATTAAATTCAAGCAATAAGATATCAAATTACACAGTTCCTGTAATAAAGTGATAAAGCAAAAAGTACCGTTGCAATAAAAGGACTATACTGAGACCTCAGAAAGGTGTCCCACCGATCGACGTTCTCTGCATCTCTCACGAGCTGTTAGCTTCCCTCTCCAACGTACAATTATTCACTGTCGTTAAATAACTAACCAATCAACCCTCCATTCAAGTTAATCTGGCCACACAAATATAATAGGGATAACCACGTGATAACCTTCGCTACTAATGACAGGGCTAAGGGCTGCAAACAGAGAGTGGGAAGCCCCGAGCTTCGTCACGCCGTCCTGGCTTGGACAACTTTCCGTGTCCTCAGTATATGATGTTAATTTCATGGATATAAAAGCCCTACAACCTCTGCATAACCTACGTACAAGAAGTTCTAGGAGGAATTCATAACGCATGCATTCCTGTCCAAATTTTTTCACTAAGAGCAATTATACTATAAAATGATAATTATATAAATTTATGACCTTTTCATCCTCAGCTTTCGCACGTATAGATTATCACTGTCCGAAATTCATTAGAAATTGCGGTTACTCGTTTGTAATATTTAACGTAAGAAATAAAAATATACCATCAAATATGCATGTAGATGATTTTTCTTCCATATTAAATTCATGCTACGAAAGTCATTTGATTTAATTTCAAAATTCTCAGCAAAAGAATCAACCATTTCTACAGTACAGAAACTTGGATCGTGTCATGGAGGAAGCCACAGGAAGAATTACACAAGTTAGCAACCCCCCAACAATTTCAGCTTCAATTAAAGAGGACTGATATCCCAATGCTTATGAGAAGTGGTGGCAGATACCGCATAGCAATGACAAATACCAAAGTTATTTTCTTCAGTACCTTCGGTAACAGCTTTGTCTTTATCATTCATATATATTCCTTTTTTCTTCCTCAAAACTAAAAAAAGGTTTCAACACTGTCCCACAGCTAAGCCATCGGACTTCTCTGCAGTAAAATTTGTCCCCATATTCAGTATCAATTTTTGGAAGAGAAGATTAAATCTGGCCATGAGATCGAATGAATTTCACAGCTGACCCACAACTTTCATAACATGTTCGAAATTCGAAGATTTTCACTGTTTGTGGGCAATGCAGTGAAGTTCCGTCTAAAATTTTGGATTTTCTTTTGTCTGTTCCTGGGGTAAGCGGTAGCGTAGTTGGTTGAGGCACTATGCTACAAGCCGGATGGTCGCGGGATCGAATCCCGATGAGGTCATGAGAATTTTTTCAATTGATCTAATCCTTCCAGCCGCACTATGGCCCTGGGGTCGACTCAGCTTCTAACAGAAATGAGTCCCAGGAATATTCTTGGAATGTTCTTGGGGGTAAAAGGCGGCCGGCGCGTAAGGCTGACAATCTTACTGTCATCTGTGAGCCGATTGTCTAGAGAAAATGTGGGAACCTCAACATCTCACAACCCTAAAGGCCTCCATGGCCTGTTACAGGGATAGCTTTATTTACTTTTTACTTGTTTGTCTATTCCTAGTCTAGTTCTATCCACAAAACCTCTTTCCTTTCCAATTGTATTTGGAGGCGCATCATCTCTCATCCCCCTTCAGTTTTGCCTACACAAATCTTCACCTGCTGTTTTAACACCTCTCTTTTCCAACCCGCCTTTGCTTGTATCGGCGCAGTCGGAATGGTGCTATCCCTGCTACACCTGTTTCTACCTTAGGACAGTGTATGATGGCTACTGGAAGTTGTCCTCACAGATCAAACTAAGGAAGATCGGTATAGGTACGGGAAACTAGCTGGGTCGGTTCGCATGAGTCTCAGGGTAGCGATGCCGAAGAAAGCGTTTTCTGAGAGTTGAGCCAATCGACGTTTATTCACCTGCTAATTCACCACACTGTTAAATTAATGTATTCTTAGCTTTAAGTTACAGCGTTACACTATCGGCAAGCTACGTCTCGGAGCGTGCAAGGGTCACGTCCGTTCAGTTCGGAATATTGTGAAAGTCTCCCTTGTGGAATTGCTTGCACCCTCACGCCGGGAATTCGAAAGATGGTGTTGACATATACATTTTCATCCCATCTTCCGTAGGAAGCTTGAACGAGGCAACCCAATCATACTGGCCCTCATTCACAGGCAATTGTAACAAGCTCTGACCTGTCCTTTTAGGCGCGTCCGGTTCCCTGTACCCGAGCTAAATTTATGACTGATCGTAAATGTCATAACTCCGGACTTCTTGTTTCTGCCAGAATCTAGAAATTTTCAACGTAAACACCGTATTGCACGTCCCAGACGATGAAATACGATATTATAGATCACGATACATTTCCAGTAATATCGAAACATAAGACTTTTGAAATTTAAATTACCGAGAATTAATTAGAAATAAATTTCATGGTCATCTACAATCATCCAAATAAATAAGGGCTCAGATTGATCAGCGTCAGTTTCTCCTTGTAAACTTAAAAATCGCTAGTTCTTCGACCACCTAAAACGATTCTCCTGTGCTTCTGATGACGATTAAAAACTGAGCTGCATTTTTGTGTCATAACTCTCACCCAGTGCTAAACAAAGGGTTTAAAATTAATTTGCTTAATTTCTCAGCTGATTAAGTCAGTCATTTAGTACTTCATACAACTTGACGAGTTATGTTAAAAAAGGTTTATTTTTCCAGATAAACTTCTTGCGCTATAAGTTGCAAATATTTTCGTAAGAATTCACTGTTGGAGAGAGGATTTTAAGCCAACATGTGAGCAACACAGTAATTTCTCTGCAGTCCGTATCCGTTGCAGGGGGAACGTGTTAACTGGGCCGTTCCCTAGAAGCGACCGTATATTCTTGCTTATCAAAATCTTTTGTCCAACAGGGAATATTTTTTGGTTGTTTGTTTCTTGAGTGCTGCCTAGAAACGGGTCTCTACGCCACAGTATTATGTACAGGCCTTCCCCTTGTGGAGGCGGGTTACAATACCTCCTTCATAGCCCTGCGAGTCGCAGAAGGCGGCGAAAAGGGAACCCGGTACCTGGGGGTATAAGTGGGCTACCCTGTCACGGGGAGACATAAACAGAGAGAACTGGTCCTCCAGATTGGGGGTTGGACGTAAGGCTGATGATTTTTCTTCGTAAAAGGATATTGTTGTGGAATTCAAAGAATTGAAAACCGGATGCAATATGGTAGAAGCTTCTAAGGAAAGCTGTAGCTTAAAAAGGAGCTGTTTTGTCAAAGTTGATGATTATACAGGCCTAAGGCTTTTTATTGAAAGAAATCCAGTTTTGTTTAATCACAGCGGATAATAAACGAAACTTGTAATATTGAAAAAACGTACTTGTCAGTCACACTTAGAATTCTACAACCCAAAGAACAGAACTCATGTAAACTTTCCAAAGAATAACATTTATTTTTGAGAAGGTATTGCTACAATTGTGCCCAAGATCTAACTAAAGTAAATTAAATCGCTTCAAATATGCACAGAAGGTCAGAAAACTATTGGGACATGCGGTAGTGTAGTGGTTAAGGCACTATGCTACAAGTCGGAAGGTCGCGGGTTCAAATACCGATGATGTCATTGGATTTTTTCAATTGACCTCATCCTTCCGGCCGCATTATGGCCCTGGGGTTCACTCAGCCTCTAACAGAATTGAGTACCAGGAATTAAATAGGGCTGATAACCTTACCGCCATCTTTGAGCCGATTTGATTGACTAGATAATGTGGGACCCTCATGGCCTGGTACAGAAGTAGCTTTACTTTACTTTTTACTGACATCTATTACGGTGGGCATGAAATTTAACAACAGGCACACAAACAATTCAGTAATATCCGCAACATAAACAGCTCTTTTATGCGGGGTGACTGATATTTCGAAAAAAAAAACAATGTCGAGCTCACACGTGTTCTGGTTGAAACCCTTGAAAATTAGTTTCAACATGAAGTGCTTCATTTCTGCTGGAGAACTGATAAGCTAATTCTCTGTCCCCGAAGCAGGTGGAACATGTAAAATGATTAATATCTTTCGACTCTTACGAGCAGTGACTCACTCCTTTGAGATAATTGAGCGCTGGTCCGTGCCTTGGCTCAGGCGGTTAGTTGCTGGCTTCCCACCGCGGCGGCCAGGGTTCGAGCCCGGGTCAGGTAATTTGGGATTTATGGTGGGCAAAGTGGCACTGGGGCACTGCCAATCATCAGTCCACACAATTGCTCCACAGTCACCATCATCTATCATCTGGGGCTGGTGCAATAGGTCAATAGCGGTCGCAGTACCAAGTGGACTCAGTCTCACCCCACTAAGAATAATAATAACAAGAAAATAATAACTGAGCCCTGTCTTGTTGAAACCCCGAGAAGTCTAATTGGTTGAAGGCCCAACATTAAAGAAATACTGCGATATGGAATTGCGGAACGTGAGTATCCGCCCCTATTTGTGACACTCTAGGGCTCTAGGGACGGCCCTACTTGTGTGTATTACTTGATACGTTAAAGGGACCACACGCAGAAGTGCTTGTACCACAGGCCGACACCTCCCCTCTAGAACATGACGTTCATACGAAGATTCGTAACTGTCAGTTAGAGGAACAGATGCAGTCAGACATAACATGATACGCCGTTTCGTTCTAATATGAACGGAATGAAATGGTTCGGCAGTTTTCTGTGAAGCTGGTAATCAAATCTATGTACTAAAATAAAGCATAATTGTATAAAATGACAGGGAATACTAAGAAGCAAGTACAGCTGTTACGGTATTCACGTCAGGTGCAAACAACTCGAAACGCTGCAATACAAATCTCACGGCTTCCACTTCGAGCACCCACGCACCCCAGCATCCAGTCAGTGTGAGGGCAACAGTGGCTCGAAGACTGTTCAGACTCTAAAAGCCTGGGTCTATACTTACAGCATTTACAGCGTCAGAAAATGGATTCCTTTGTATAACTGTGTACTGATTAATTCCATGGACCTGAATCCTTCTTGACAAGCTAATAGTCGCTCAGCTTGTCAACAAATTCTCGGCTTATAGCTTATTAGCCAGAGCCGGGGTAGTACAGTCGGTATAGCAACTGGTTACGGGCTGAACGGCCCAGGGATCTGAATTCGAGTTCCGGTAAGGGCAAGATTTTCTCACGTCGTCCACACCGGCTCTGGGGTCCATCTAGCCTCCTATCCAATGGGTACCGGGAGCTCTGTTTACTGTAGTAAAGTGCCAGGGGCGTGAAGGTAACCACTACCTTCCAACTAGTGCCGAGGTCAAGAATACGTGGATCTATACATCCACTCCCGTATAAGTCTTCATGGTGTAATGCTTAATTAGTTAAGATCAGGGACAAAGTTACCTTTGAGAGCTTATTACCATGTTCATAAGAGCCTCTCACTGACCCTTATCCTGAGCTAGATGTATCCTATATATTTAAGATCAATTTTAAATAAGTCTCCCATTTATACTATTTGGGTCTTCTATGTATTCTCTTCCTTGTCAGTTTTCGAACTAAAACTTTATGCCATTTAGTCTCTTCAGTACTTGCTGCATGACAAGCCCATCTCAGCCTCAATCGCCCTAATAATGTCCCGCGATGAGTACAAGTCATGAAGCTACTCATGATGTACTATTTTTTGTTTCTGTTACTTCTTGCTTAGATCCAAATAATATTTGTTCTCAGACACCCTCAATCTAGTTCCTCCCTTTGGGAGGATCCAAAAATTTCCTCTGCTTACGTCCTTACCGGCTGGCGACTGTCTTAACAACGAACTCAACTGTCGAGTCTCAACTAGCCCGTGACGGCAACTACCGGTCTTCTAGCCATGACTGTCCATTCACTGGCTATTTCTGTCTCTTGTAAGAGACTGGCTGTTAAACCAAAGTCTAGTCAAAGTCAAGGTCACGACCGACGGTCAGTCAATCAGTCAGTCTTGGTCTCAAGCCCCTTCTGGGGCCCAAGACCAAATTTTTGTTACTGAGACAGTTCCGGTTCTGTCGATGTGGGGCGCCCTCTCTGACCAGAGGACGGGTCTGTCATTTGTTGCGGTCATTCTAGCGGCCATTTTGCTTCATAAGTTTCAATACAATTTTTGTGATGGCCACTATTCTGTCCTCTTCTGATTCGGACCAATTAAGCTCTGTCACCATCTACTGAAATTCCGCTGCGACTACTTTGAACACGACGTTCAGAAACCAACTGTTTGCATTAGGTGTCTGAACCGTCTGAACTGACTGATTTGGTTGGTACTTACTGTTGGTTGTGCCTGAAGGGAGGCGGGACATTTATTTCCCCCACTGTAGTGGGGTAGGCCTGTGCAACCGGGGGCGGATGACGTTGTTGCTGTTGCTGTGTGTTGCTGCATACCAGAGCCGCGAAGGGCAGTCCAGAGCGATCCAGAGATGGTTTGACTAGAAGAGAACGCCCTTTCCGTTGTAGCCTTGGGAGCTCTCTGCGACTCTCTCCCTTGACGTGCCTGCAGCCTCGATATTTGGAGGGACCAAGTTCGTCTCTGTCCACCAAATTGCAGTTGCAGCAAGCATCTCGGTGTCGATACTGTACTGCCCTTTTCCGGGCATGCCTTGTGCAGGCGACTCCCCCCACAGCACACACAGTGGGGAAGTTGATTGCAGATGGCCGAATTTGACTTTAAGTTATTCGATCATATCACAATATTAATATTTTCACCCTCGACTTAGCATCCATAAGCCCTAACAGGTTGTCACAAGGAGGAAGATTATATTCTCTTGCCGCCTAATCAGAAATGTAGAAGCAAATCCTGTTTGATAAAATGAATCACCTGTACATCAGAAAATGAGAGGCAGGTAATATGTTATTTCGAGGAGGTGACGAAACAAGGTTAGAACCTTTAGTCGGCTTGTCGCTTCACGTCGAAAACCCAGTTTGGCAGATTCGCGGGATGGAAGTGTAAAACTGCGTAAATCACTTGATTAACCAACCACAAAAAGAACATGTACGATGGTTAACTAACTGGTAAGCAAATTATTCTGAGATTAGTAGGCAAAAAATTTGAGGATGTTTTCGAGGACGCCGCGAGGCACTCCCAAATGGAGCTCACTCGCAAAGAGTTGGAAACCGGAACTGTTACATTAATATCATCTAACTCGAAACACTATCTAAAATTTTAAACACAACTTCACATCTTAAATCATATTCAACATTTTAACTGACTACAAATTATACTGGGGGCACGCGGTAGCGTAGTTGGTTGAGGCACTATGTCACAAGCCGGAAGGTCGCGGGTTCGATCCCCGATGAGGTAATTGAATTTTTCAATTGACCTAATCCTTCCAGCCGCACGGCCCTGAGGTCATCTCAGCCTCTAACAGAAATGAGTATCACGGATCTTCTTGGGGTAAAGATTGTCCGGCGTGTAAGGCTGACAACCTCACTGCCATCTGTGAGCCGATTGTCTACAAATGTGAGAGTCTCGAAGTTTCACAACCCTACGGGCCTTCATGGCCTGTTACAGGGATAGTTTTACCTTTCTTTTTTACCTTTATAAATTAGACTTACTGTTACTAACCTGATCTTACTTTCGACGATCAGACCGTGACTAAACTACTTTACGGAGATATATAATTCATTGTGTTGTGGAATTTGTGAACCGCCTGTACAAGCCGACAGATGAAACGTCAGATTTAAATTAGCAGCGACTTTTCATTCGTAACTGCTGCCTTGTACTTGTTTCATGCATATCCCCTCTAATACCACACCCGACGCCCCTGGTTCCTTAGTCTCGCTTCTTGGTAATATCTGAGCTACCTACAATTAACTCACTCACTCGAGCTGAGCCCTTCTTGAGAAGCCGTCAATTCTGCAGCTACTCAAGAATTTCCCAGCATTTTATGGAACCCGAAGGTTCATTGCCGTGTTCACAAGAGCCCTTCACTGGTCCCTATCCTGAACCAGATCAATCCAATTCATACCATCTCATTCTATCTCTCTAAGATCCATTTTAATATTGTTCACCCACTTACGCCTTGATCTTCCCAGTGGTCTCTTGCCATCTGGCATTTCTCACCAATATCCTGTATGCATTCCTCTTCAATTGACACCTCACCATATTAAGTACATAAGCACATAACTCCTCATATATAAGGACAATGGCAGAGATGCTCATCAGTGTGAAAGTGTGACCGGAGTGAGTAATGAAGAAAGAAGATTCTTAAAGATCTCGGATAGGAGGCTGGAAGGTACATGTATTACTCTAAACTGGCAGGTAGTAGAGAAGATCTAAAATTTCTGACAAAGGTATATTAATTCAATTATTTAGCTTTCGGACGTTATTTCTTAGAAGTTACCTATTTGAGATTGGACTCTGTCTCCGTCCTCAGGTAGAAACCTACTCAGTTAGGCCCGATTGATAGAGCTAGTCCTTCTCTCCGAACTCATGACGGAGAAAGAGCTCAGTCTCCGAAACCTTTTTAAATAAAATAGGACCATGGATAATGCCCAAAAAACTCAGTAATTGTGATAAGTAGTAGAATTTTCCCGACCATAACCTGCTATTAAATTCTTCATAATTACAATTTTCGTTTGTTATTGTCGTCACTAAATATTTCAAATTCGTACCATTTTTTATGGAACGACTAATTGGCTATCTGAAATGGAGGATCTCCAGACAGCAGACGACACATTACATTCCAAACCAATTTTGATTCACAGCATGTTCAGGCCTTAAAGATCCATCGCTACAATACCCATGACGATGATGAATAGGTAATTGTGTTAAGCTTACCGTTCCGGGGAAAGGACAAGTTCAAATTATTTAACAAACTTGACTGAAATCTCCTTTCTTTTCCTCTCGAGCCCAGTGGTTTTCGTTTTGTGTCCTTTTTGTTCTAAAAGGGCAGAAATACCTTGTACCCGGCGGAAGAGCGCAAACTTTCAGTGGGAACAACAGAGCTGAAAGTGGCTCCAATGATGCTCAAACGCATTCAGATGACGAGCAATGTGCGCTGTGCATTCCACTGTTGCTGTATGAAATGCCACTAGTCAGTTGCCAAGTTTCAAATCATTCAAGATGAGACACGCAAGTAGCATGCTCAACTGACGGCCTGAGAACTGTACACTCAACTCGGACCGCATAGCTTCCAGTCGCAAATGGAGACTGCGTAATTTTATATTCCTTTGCAGGGTCATAGCAAGGGGTGGATGGACGGAACCAAATGCGCCCTCAGAGTAGGAGCCATTGTTATAATATTATATTTAAGTATCCTGTTACACTATATACGATATATGATATAAATTCCGTCCTAAGTGTAACAATTTATTGTAGGTCTTTCGTTTTGCCTTCTTCTATACTACATGTTTCGGTCGCAAACGGCCATCATCAGGTGTATATACTCACGTAGCTGTTACACTGCTCATTTTTGGTATAAAGTTTCGAGTATGCTGAAGTGCGCGAATAACGCGGGTATTTTTAAAAATTTTCCGAAACTTCGGTTGCTGGAAACAAAAACTGATATATGAAGTAATAATATTATATTGTAGCATCCTCTTGCACATAATTAATTATCAAATGTTTAGTATTCCGGCTTACATGGAACAATTGTTAAAGATTTGTTTAAAAGTTACTACATTTATATCATGTATCTTTTAAACTTATTTAAAAATCACGTTGTCCCCAACATGTTTCGACTGTCATTGGTTATCATCAGGTGATTAAAACTGTTCTTACATGTTTTCTTCTACGCTACACATCCTACATTAGAAGAAGAACAGCAAGAACAACAGTATCCGAAGAACAGTTTTAATCACCAGATGATGACCAATGACAGTCGAAACATGTTGTGGACAACGTGGTTTTTAAATAAGTTTAAAAGACGCATGATATAAATGTAGTAACTTTTAAACAAATTTTTAAAAATTGTTGCATATAAGACGTAACATTAAAGACATCTAATACGAAGTAATGTATGAAGTCAGAGAATCTGTAACAGTTCAGATTCAGCTAACTTCTATCACAATTTCAGCTATCCACAGCAAGGACTATAGAGTGTAAAATTCCTGAATCAGACTGGCAAGCTCACAGCAGAAAATGAAATAGTTTCTTTACTTAAAGAGATAACGTCCATTTTAAACGTGAACATAGTAGATAAACCGACAGGATGGAGAGACAGGAGAGAGGAAATTGACGAAAATCGTGACTTATGTTATCTCCTATAGGAAAAGAATGCTGTAAAGAAATATGCTTGATAAGATGACACTCAAGACATAAATACGAGCTGACCCACCTACTCTATTCATTACAAGTATATGGATGTCGTATAGCGTGAAAATCTAAAGCTATGTTAACCAAAACAGTATTTGATTTTGAAATGATTATGGCAACAGAACAAGGAAATAGTTTGACAAAATGTAAGTTTCTATTTAATGAATATTTCAATTAAGTTGATCGCCTCTGTGGTCTAGTGGTCGGAGTTCCTAGCTACAAATCCAGAGGTCCCAGGTTCGATTCTCGGGGCCATCAGATTTTCTGAGAAGTAGTGGGTCTGGAACGGGGTCCCCACTAGCCTCGTGGGGATAGTTGTAAGGAGCTACTTCAAGGAAACAGCGGCTCCAGTCTAGAAAACAGATTAACGGCCGTGGGGTTCCGTTGGACTGATCATGCGACACCCTCTATCCGCTAAAATTGGCACTAACTTCGCCGACAAGCGGCGATCGCTCGGTCGGTACAGTTAGATTGCGGACTACAGGTCACGGAGTTTTTTTTTATTTTTATTAAATTAATTTATGAATAAAATAGATAACTGTAAGAGAGTTTCAACACAAGTTCGCTTAATGTGAGGGCCATTAACGGAGGTATACATGGCGCCGTCACAAAAACGAATTTACACAAGTACCCCATGAGTATAAAGCCTGGATACCCTCCGTACAGATTCAGACGCGGCTCTGAGTCTGCTAATGAAACCGATCCCGCAGTCTACAGGGAAGATTGCCATCAGCATGCCGGCAGGTAACGCGGAAAGCGATTCGGTGACCCCTTGGAATTTACAGCCAATCAGATCATACCACGTGATGATTTCTGCTGTACGAACCGCATTACTGCCCAGTGCAGATAAATTCTCGGTGGTTTGGTTGTGGTCAGGTGTCTGGGTGTGAATAATAGTGACAATTTACATGCAAATGACTTATTACTCATTAAGAATTATTTATGAGACAAAGTGTGTCAAAACCACATGTTTGAAAATGACTTGATGCGACAACAGGGCATTTAATACCTTTCGCAATTTAACTATTCCTAGTCTCATTTGTCTTAATAGTCGCCTCTCACAGCCCCTTCCTCCCCGAAAAAAAAACTACTTAAGTTTCAACCCGGCATTTGTTCATGTTTACTGTTTTCTTCAGTTACCAGAAAATGCAGGAATTGTCCTTGGACATGTTGTCCAGATAATGCGGGATCCTCAACGTCTCACAACCCTATGGGCCTTCACGGCTTGTTAGAGGGGTAGCTTTACTTTCTCACCTTCTATCCATATATATATATATATATGTGTGTGTGTGTGTGTGTATACACACACACACACATGCTCACTATTAATACACCTTCTTCACTGACTTTTGGGCCGCATGAAGAAGACCGATGCAACCCGATCCCGTAACAGAGTTTGTAACAAAAAAGTGAGTTGTTATGTACAACTAAATCTCCAAAATAATATTTGCCGTTTAGTTCCTCCGACTGCAACCTTCGTTTGAGTTTTAGTTTACTTTATTGAGTCGCGTTTCACTACAAGCGCAGAGCCGTGTCCCCGTAACACCAGGTTTCTGTGGTATACTGGTTAAACAAACACAAAGATACAAACAACAATGCACACAAACAAATAATACATAGAAACCACTTACACTGCTTAAGTAAGTTTAATTATTATTTCTATTGCTTCTCATACCACGGCTAGTGCACCAACAATATTTCTGCTCTCAATTTGTTTTCTCGTTTTGGATTTCGGCTCTTAGCTAACCTAAAGGTCGTTGGGTTCCCCACCTAACATTGCTTCCCGATTTACATTTAGGACTAAAATTTTGGGTGAATTTATCGTAGACACTAACACATGTAAGTTATGCACCATTATTTACCTTTATCCCGCATTATCTTCATTTTAAATGTCAAGATTAATTTAACAAACAACAAGAAAAACTCCCTGGCTTTAGTCCGACGCTTGTCGGCGAAGTTAGTGCCAACTCTCACGCAGGTAAATTTGAATTTCAAACAATTTACGTAAGGTGAATCCTCAAAACTGCAAACGTTCCGTTTACAGTTGTCCGCACAACCTGAATAAGTTCTAAGGGCCAAAATATCTTAGGCATTTTACCATTTATACATAAAAGAACTGGTCGCATTAGACGGTGCTTTGAATTCAATGTGATTAGTCTAATGGCAATAAGGACTCCCTTTTCGTGTTCCATGCTCCGCCAATCCAATTGTTTTTATCTGAGATTTATAATAATATTCTGTTTCATACACTTCATAAAATAAGCTCTGTCACACGTCAGAATATGAAGCTCACATGTACGTGTATGGCTGGTGAGGCAAGATCTAGTTGTATCGCTTGTGAGCGCGAAAAAGAATTGGATTTTCTTGCTCGCGGTAATTGGAAAGAAGGCGGTAAGGTGGGTGTGTCCCTTCCTACCTCTCAGAAGCTGGTGTCATCATCTCTAATCCTTTCGTATCAAGAAATTGTTACAGCTCAGTTTCCTGCGCTGAGACGCCGTGACAGCCTTCAAGATAACAGGCAGTAAGACCGACCAAGTAGCAGATCCTGTTCGGAGATCACGGATGTCAAACAAACGCTTTGCGTGGATCTTGATACGAACACTTCAACTTTTACAGCCGTTTCAGAGAAGCCATGATAGTATGCATTTTGTACATAAGGGAGGAACATAGACTAAGAACAAGGTGTTGAGGAGAATATTTGGGTCGGAGAGAGATGAAGTGACGAGAGGTTGGAGAAAACTGCATAATGAGGAGCTTCATAACTGGTACTCTTGCCGAGTATAATTAGAATAGTCAAGACAAGGAGGATGAGATGGGTAGAGAATGTAGGATAAATTTGGTGAAGGGGAATGCATATAGATTTTTGGTGGGAAAGCTAGAAGGAAGGAGACCACTAGGAAAACCAAGACGTAGGTGGGTGGATAATGTTAAAATTGATCTTAGAGAGATAGGATGGGGCAGTATGGACTGGAATGAACTGGCTCAGGATACGGACCAGTGGAGGGCTCTTGTGAACACGGTAATTAACCTTCAGGTTACATAAAATTTTTGACAAATTTTTGAGTGGCTGCACAACTGGCGGATTCTGAAGAGTGCCTCAGCTCTATGAGGTTAGTTGTGAGTCAATTAGAGAAATCATTGTTTTTTTCGATCTGTATTGATACTGAAGCCTAAAAAGATGAAGGTAGACGGACGAACAGATTTATAGGGACCATGACACTGGAGACGATGTTCCTTTATTGATGTTACGGGCTGGGTCAAGGCTGGCGTGCTGCCAGTATCGACTAACGTTTCTGAGATTTCAGCGAGCAAATCGCGAGGCCGCACTGACCACGGTACAGCACACTAAATTCCGTGAAACATCAATAGATATTCTGCAGCTTACACATAACTGTTTTAAGCAGTCTGAGTCCCTTCTACTGCGGCCACTTCTGACCTATTGTACCAGCCCAAGATGATAGGTGAGGGTGACTGTGGAGCAATTGGTGGAATGAAGATTGGCAGGGGAAACCGAAGTACTCGCAGGAAACCTGCCCCAGCCCCACTTTGTCCACCACAAATCCCATTTCACCAGACCCGGGATCGAACCCAGGCCGCCGTGGTGGGAAGCCAGCGACTAACCGCTTGAGCTATGGCGCGGCCCTTGAGTATTCCTTACTCTATTAAAGAAAAAGAACACACTTAGTCCCTGTCTTAAATCGTTTGAATCCAATCCACAACTTCGCACTCTTTTCGTCTTACTTTCCCTTTTTGAAAAAATAAACATAGGCTAATGCAATCACCATTCCTTCTGCGTGTCTGTGTATCCCCTCAGTAAATTTTTGAATAGCAGAACCAGTGTTTATGAGACTTTATATGTATATAATCATGGCGCCTGAACCCATCTCAACAGCGTACTTCATAAATCCCTCCCATCAGTCGGTGTCTGTTGTGTGTTCCGCAACGGTTCGGTAAACAAGTTCCCGCTGCAACACATACACGTACATGCAACAATACAAGAATTGTTGGACGCGTCGTTTTCTATGCGGTTCTTCTCGTGTCAAAGGTAAGTAGGCGATTGGTTCTTCCCAGAACTTCTTGTTATATTATTCATGAAAATGAAATACCACTCTGTAGATCGGAGTGTAGACAGGAATACACAATAGACGCGAATCTGAAGGAAATAGACTGTGGGTTATATTTGCGAACTACAGTGTCAAATGGCGATTTTATTAACACGATGACGAGCCTTCGAGATTCATAAAAGTAAGCATTTTCTTGACCAGCTGAATAACTGGCAACGTTCAAAGGAAAATCTGTGTTGTGGTATTAGCATTTCCATCACACAACGCACTCAAAACAGGAAACAAAAAAATCGCTTGTTTCACAAATAATCGATAGTACACAGGACAGAGGACAAGACATTCCGCGGCGTCCTTTCTGTTTCGCAGCCGAGATTGCTGTTCTCTGTATTCTCGTACAATCCAGGGGTTTCACTTTGTAACATAATTCTGCATGTAGTCCTGTTTCCAAATACGTGATGGCTTGTGCACCAAACACAGCTATGAAACCCGTTCCCTCAGAGGAACGGCCCAGAACGCTACTGCGATTTAGGTGCACTTCTAGATGCCCTAGCTCTCAGGGAAAGAAATACAAAGAAGGTTTTGGGCGGCAGTCCTCAAGAGAAGAAACCACTTCGGGGCTGTACGTAGTTGGGAGAACAACAATAGCTGATCTTAAAGAGACAGACTGTGAGGATGAGATATGGATCCATCTGGCTCGGGACAGGCTTTAGTGGTGGGCTTTCGTGAACGCAGTAATACATCTTCAAATTCCGTGAAAGACAGAAATGTTTTGAGTGCTACAGTCAGCTTCTCTGGGACTCCGCTCCACGGAATTTTCGCTTTTACATGTAGCTCATGCCGATCACAGTGGCCGCGCTGTATCAGGTACGAACTGTCTTAGCTCGTTCGAACGCTGGGATCGTGGGTTCGAATCCCACTCAAGGCATGGATGTCTATGTGTGCGTTTATTCTGTAGTGTACTATGTTTAGGTAGAGGCCTTGCGACGGACTGATCACTCGTCCAAGCAGTCCTACAGTCTGGGTAAACGGATTACGAAACTGAAGAAGAGGTCAGGGCCCATGAATCGGACTTACTTAAATACCCCTGAGAACTTTCTTTCATTAAGCCCTTTCTTCTACCTTTGCTATATGGATCCTACAGACAGTCGGTGTGACTCCTTGGACGGGTGGTCAAACCTTCTCCAAGGGTGCTACATACACAAGACAATACAAACACAGAAGTAACGCGTGCAGGCATCCATGCCTCGAGTGGGATTCGAACCCACTATCATACCTTAGACTGCGCCGCCACTGTGACCGGCTCATTAAGCTTCTAAAACAGAAATTACTTGTACTTGTGGTCTGTAACGGGCGACTGCTTAAGCGAGAAACAGCTTGTGAGTACTGTATTCGTATTCGTATTATTAGAGGGGGTGGGTTTCCCCATGCACTTAAACCAGTTATTGGTCCATTGTGCGTCCCCCTTTATTTTCTACTGTCGCCAGTTACCCTGCCGGTAACGGTGCGTGCCATTAGCCCCGTTGAGCCAACGAGGTCGGCCCTCGGTACCTTGATGCTTCCCCCATCTACCAGAGGCATTGGAAACTACTTGGGCGGGAAAGTATTGCTTTTAATTTAGCTCAGAGGTCTCCTAGAGATATGAGGTTCTTTTACGTGCCGTAAATCTACGACACGGTACACACGGCTTAAAGTCCCTCCCGGAGGACTTGTTCCCTGAGTTTTCCGTCCTTAAAAATTCCACGACTTCCGCCGGGTTTGAACCCGCGTACCTTGAGTCATGACGTGGGAACGTTACCCCTAGACTACGGAGTACTGTAACAGGTGTGACAACATGTATAGTGATAAAAGAGAGAACTTTCTCCCATATCACTTTCGTATTTATAGTCTTCATCAGGAATACGTCATACTGCACGAAAATAACCTACGGGTCTTAAGTTTCTGAGGTCGTTGCCTGTTGCATCATATTGGATTTCCGGCTTAATATGCGTCTCTTGTTGAGGCGTTCCGGCGTGTCTATCAAGCCCACCAGATTCAATACGGTTTAACACGAGTTTTAAATTAAATTATTAAATATATATAACAGGGCGGATAATGATTTAAACTGATAATCACACGCTTCAGTAAACGGCGACAGGTGGGAATTAGGTTTGTATGGTTCAAATGGTCATGAGTTCTGACCAGTCTCACATCAGCATTGGTGTGTGCGTGCGCGAGGCGAGTAACTGAGAGTCCTCCGGGCAGACCACTCCCTGCAGTGTAGGTGTGAACCCAACATATGACTGTGATGTATGCTTCCACTGACTGTCCATTCGAAAAAAAGCGCTTAGAAAAACAAAAGTGGAATATATAAACCAATTCTTCATGCGAGTGAACATAAAGTTACGTAGACTTGAAGAATAGGTAATGTCGTTTATATTTCGGAACAGCAATTGAAATCTGACTGAGGTAGCAAGTTGTGATGGAGGAAGACATAAATAAGGCGGATTTAAACAATGGACTTTGTCTGAAGAATTCAAGCACGTTTTGGAGGGGAGTGGTGTTCAGAGTGGCACGTGTAGAAGTGGGAGGGGGGTTCTTGAAAGGTTAAAGTTCAAATTCCAGACTGGAAATACAGAAGTCAAGAATACAGGTGAGATGACTCTAAGGAAAGGTACAGAATGGAGGAAGGAAAGCGACAGAGGGGAGGAAAGGAAAACAGGAAGCTAGAAATAGAGAAGAAGACAGAAAGAGGATGAAATAAACTACAGAAGGAAAAGAAAGGAGATAGAAAATAAAAAGCAAGGGAGAGAAAATGAAGGAACAGAGAAGAACACGAGGAGTAACAATAATTTTATTCACTTCGTGTCGAATATTAAAATTATTTATGATTTAAAGACGCTAATATCTCAGATTATGCAGCCAAAGCTATCTCCGTAACAGACCATGAAGGTCCATAGGGTTGTGAGACGTCGAGGCTCCCACATTTTCTCTAGACAGTCGGCTCACAGATGGCCGTAAAGTTGTCAGCCTTACTCGCCGGCAGTTCTTTATCCCCAGGAAGATTCCTGGTACTCATTTCTGTTAAAGGCTGGATCGACATCAGGGCCATAGTGTGGCTGGCAGGATTAGATGAATTGAAAGAATTCAACACATCGGTGCTCGAACCCGCAACCTTCCCGCTTGTAGCATAGTGACTAAAGCAACTACGCTACCGCGTGCCCCTAGATTATAGTTTAGGGTGGTAAAGTGATTTGTAAATAACGAAATGGTAGCAATCGGTAGTAGCGTAATGTAAGTTGCTGCCTTGGCATTTGATTGGAGAGACTGAGTAAATCCACGAGGAACTCAGTTATAGTCCGTCTCTAGGTCGATATCTGAAGGCCGTTATCTCACGAATAGTGCTTCCCGCTTGATCGTATTTTTCAGTAATAATAATAAAAAAAAAGGAAAGTAAGAGAAGGAAGAGGGAAAAGAAAGAATGAAAGAAAGCTTAAAATAAAGAAAGAGGAACACATAAAGAAAGGTTAGTGAAAAAGATCAAAGAGAAAGGAAAAAGAGAAAGAAAACGAACTACGTATATAAAAGGACAAAAGAAAGAGACAGTAAGAAGAGGAGGAACTGAGGGAGAGGAAGACAAAATAAGCTGGAAGAGAAAAAGAGGTTGAAATCCGGATCAGCGGACCAGCTGTCCTGACTGAGAGGTCTCATGACAACTTACGGCACAGACCGGCGTGTCGGATTAGAGAACCGCTTTGCTGGGCGTGTCCCTCCACACGCAGCCACCAGAGGCGCGCGAACGTCGCGGGGCAGCAGTAACTGTCGTGGTATCACTGCATCGGAGCAGAAACTGACAGGATAATAGCAATAATTCGTCATTTAGAACCGGAAGTTAATCAGCGAGCAGCCTAATGACGGGGCACCGGACCGGAACACTCCTGAGGGTGCAATTTAAGGGTGGGGGAGCAGTTATTTCCGGTGGTCTGTTTGTGCTTCTGGGTAGGCCGTAGTAGGCGACCCTCATATTGCCTGTACGGTTTAAAATTGAAAGCTAATTTTACTTGAAACATATGCCTATTCATTATCTTAGTTGTTCCACCTAGTACTGGGCAAAGCCAGATGGACGAGGGAGGCAAACGAAAGCAAATACAAAGCTATGCCCCCCCCTCCTTCAATAGACGCTCCGCTGAGATGTGCTGATGCAACTCCTGACGGTATCCGCGTGTTTCCATTAACCCAGTGACAATTTTCACAGGCTAACGTTGCGCACCCGAACATATACACAAGAAGGACGATCGAACGTCTTGGACGTAGCATTACTGCTTTGTATTCCAGGAGCCCCGGGTTCACATCTCAGTCCAGAGGTTATTTATACTGACTGCTCTGCTCAGGCTTTCCAGTCAAGTCTTAAGAGAGTAACTTAAATCAGGCCACAAACGTTTCCTTCCATATTTATTTTCAGATTCACTATTCATCAATCACCCGATCATTGAACTCTCTGTCTATGTAGTCATACGCGTATGTATGTATTATTTTGTTATTGCTAGTGGGGTGGGACTAAGTCCCGTGTACTGCCGCCACTTCTGGCCTATTGTACCAGCCCCAGATGACAGGTGAGGATGATTGTGGAGCAATTGGTGGAATGAAGATTGGCAGGGGAAACCGAAGTACTCGGAGAAAACCTGCCCCAGCGCCACTTTGTTCACCACAAATCCCACTTGACCAGACCTGTGATCGAACCAGGGTCGCTGCGGTGGAAGCCAGCGACTAACCGCTCGAGCTATGGCGCGGCCCTGTATGTATGTATTGTGACGTGCTGCCTGAAAGCCGGACTATAAGATATCCATCACTACGCAACGGACAATGAGAAAGCGTGCTACCTAGGAAACCGCTTGAAGAACACGATAACCTAACATTGGGCTAGTAATATGTAAACAACGAATTGTTTGTGAGGTAGTAAAAATGTATTCCTGCGGCAAAAAAGAGATTCATTGCATAGCAGCGGGCGAAACTAAACCCTTCGACAAGGTTTTCCTTATTCAGCACGAGTGCAGGATATAAGAGTCCAACCTCGTTAAGGGACCAGTTAGTTTGTATCCGACAAGAGACCAGTAGAGTTCGTATCCGACAAGAGACCAGCTAGTTCGTATCCGACAAGAGACCAGCCAGTTTGAATCCGACAAGAGACCAGTTAGTCCGTAGTCGACGACAGCTAAGGACAATTGAGTTCCGAGCAGAGCAGAAGACACCTCACAGGGATTAGCGGTGCGAGTGTATAACACGGAAGAGGGAACGTCCGAAGACGCTATAAGCGCGGATAATTGTATTTGTGAGTGTAAAGAGCGATCGTCCAGTAAATATTCGTCCAAATCCGAAACCCACGCAATTTCTTGTCGCGTTGCCCAGGAAACACGCGGCAGTATGTATGCATACTCTCACACGTACAGGTACGTGTAGTTGGAGCTGCTTACGGCATGTTAAGTAAACCGTAAACAAGGTCAAGTGTATCTGTCGGCTGATGTTTTCTTTAAGATTGTGTCAGAACTGTCAGACTTCCAGTTTAAAAACAGTGAATAATAAAAAAACTTGGGAGTTGAAAGTTGGATAAACATCTTCCATATTTCTTTTCCCTTGACACTACAGCCCCAGTGGGCCTAGGCCTACCTCCATGAACTTCTCCGTTCACTTCGGCTTTTCGTGATCTTAAACATTCGGTAGGACTCCTTGGGCGGGTGATCAGCTCGTCGCAAGGCCTCTACCTGTACACAAACACAGAAAAACGCACACACACAAACTAAACATCCATGTCCTGATTGGGATTCGAACCCACGATCCCGGTTTCCAAGCGATCGAAGACAATACATGCCTTAGACCGCTCGGCTACCGTGACCGGCGCATCTTCCATATACGACGTATAAAGGTAAAGATGACCCCTGTGCTTAACTAATTAAGCATTACGGTATGAAGACGTATGGGGGGTAAATGTATATAGATCTGTGTATTTTTAACCTTGGCACTAGCGGTAGGTGAGTGATTAGCTTCACGCTTAGAAATTTCGACGTCGTCTAATAACAAACCATAATCATTAACCACTTCAACTTGCATTCTCGAAACTTCTTCGTAGTCCACTTGGACGGATTGGGCTGTCTGGCCTATTACAATTCAGAATTAATTCTGAAGTTATGAATTTTATAGACAGTTGGTAGGACTCCTTCAAATGCTAATCAGCCCGTCGCAAGGCAGCTACCTACACAGAATAACACAAACATAGAATAAACGCAGACAGACATGCATGCTACGAGTGGGATTCGAAATCATGATCCCAATTTTTGAGCAGGAGAAGATATTTCTTGTCTTAGACCGCGCTGTCACTGTGACTTCAAACTTACTATTTCCTTAAATAAAGTTAAACACCATCTTCCATCTGGGTCTTCCACTGGGCTTCTTTCCAAAATATTTCCCCATTTTGTTATCTTGGTATATATCATATTCCTGGATTACATAAGTCAAATGACAGACTGGTAAATAATGAACTAACGAGATATGGAAGCAGGCGGTTGTGGCCTAATTTGAAGTACACACCAGAATTTATCTGACGGGATTGGAAAAAGACAACGAGATCTCACTCAGGGTGACCAGTCTCTGGGCCCAGGTTTGAACACAGGACCTTCTGAATATGAAGTACGAGAGATATTCAGTCAACTGCGAATTCCACGCCAAAATTCTGTATGTATTTCTTGTCTCTTGTATTCAAATTGACCGGAGGAATTGTCGTAAACAACGGCGATTCAATTCCAGCCAGGGGTACGGTTTAGTTTCACAGACCTTCAAGGGAAGCCACGTCACCTGCCATGTAACGTCAGCGCAGTTACCACTGGTTACCACTACTTCACAGTACTATGGGCTCGATCCCGCCGTTCCAATGTTATACATAAGTACTTCCGCGAGTTTGCTCATTACGTCCAGGTAAAAGAAAATTGGAGAATTAACGTTCCAACTGTAATAGCAGTGTCAGTGGCTGCATAACTGATTCTCGTCCCTGTTATATTTCCGGTGTCACTAAGCGATTTTCTTTATTCAGAACAGGGCATGTTTACTTGCTGGAGTTGTTCGAATACGCATGGATTCTGTTAAAGACTAATGCTATATTCGAGTATATAATAGTGATATTGTATTTATGGAAGAAAGCAGTGAGGAATGTTTGTTTCTGAAGTTATTCCAAGGTCCATTGTTTCGTTCCGGGTGGAAATTATTTTCATATTAATGATTAACTCAATAATTGGTACGACAAACAAACAATTTACCACGAAACTATTACTCTGAATTTCGGTGATTTATGTTCCCTTGTTTTAAACACACCAATATAGCTCCAGAACTACTGCAAGTAGTACAGAAAACAACCACAGGAAGCAGCACCAAGCAGCTTTTGGAGAACGAGTGTGACGTCGGTAAAAATATGAAGTACCAGTCACCAAGTTCGTGGGACGTTTCTGTTTTTCTTCACCGACAAGAATAATTAAAAGGAATTCAGGATGCTCGAACTTTCAAACACCAACTTCTACAGCACAACCTGGAGAAATCTCCGAATTAATTTTTGAAGCAGTGTCACTAGTGGACTCTGAGTCAGTGGAAGGCAAAATTGTTCTTATGCTTATTTAATTAAGCATGCCATGAAAGCGTATGTGAAATGGAGGTATAGATCCACAATTCTTGACTTCGGCAATAGGTGGAGGGAAGTAGTCAGCTTTAAGCTCCGACCGTGTAACCCCCAGGGAAACGAAACTTCGGTACTCCTTGGATAGGAGGCTGGGTTTGCCCCAGAATCGGCCTAATTAGAAGGTTATGTAGCGTCAAATGAAATAATAGCAT
Organism: Cryptotermes secundus; assembly: GCF_002891405.2. Lineage (NCBI taxonomy): Eukaryota > Metazoa > Arthropoda > Insecta > Blattodea > Kalotermitidae > Cryptotermes > Cryptotermes secundus. The sequence goes on along the minus strand of NW_019722426.1, from coordinate 118,590 downwards.
GACTACAGGGAAAAAAGAGTCTTGGATATGTCAAGTAACTACAAAGACATTGTATTGAAAGGGTTGAGGAAAATTACTAAAATCTATGTCTGGACAGACAGCATATCTTTTTCTCTAACCAGTCAGTCAGTCGGTCGGTCGGTCGGTCATGGAGCTGAGCCCTTTATGAGAAGCCGAAAGTTGTGCAGCTACTCAGGAACTTCCCAACATTTTACGGAACCCGAAGGTGCATTACATTCTTCACAAGAGCCCTCCACTGGTCACCATCCTGAGGCAGATCAATCCAGTCCGTACCACACCATCCTACACTCTAAGATCCGTCAGTAATGCAACAAATTGTTCCTTTTTTCTTCCACTTATACTTTAACACGACATGTTTCGGCCTTAGATGGCCATCTTCAGGTGTCTTAATATATTAAAACTGCTACACTGATATAATATGCGCAAAAATCACACGCTGTAGTCCGATTAATATAATATAATGAAGTAAAATAAAATAAAACAAAATAAAATAAAATCCATTAAATTTTAATTTAATCTCCTCTTAAATTCTCCCCGAATCAAATTTTGATTTGTTACTGTCATTCCCAAATATCTCAACTGTGTCACATTTTCAAAGGATCTGTTAGCTATCTTTATGTCATGATTTTGCTCTGCATTCAGGTGACGAGACAGCAACATATACGTAGTTTTCTCTGTGTTTACTTTTAGACAAACCTTCTTACTAGAGCCAATTGAAGTTTCTGTGTTTTACTTTATGGTATAACTTCAGTCCAACCTGGTTTTCCTGCTTCGTTCTAATGGCATATTCTAAAACAAAGTGAAAAGCAGTGGCGGTAAAGCATCTCCTTGTCTTACACCATTCTGGATAGTAACATTATTAGACAAATGTTTACCTATACGGATTTTACTATACATTTTATTTAAACACATTTTAGTTAGCCTAACTAGTTTCATGGGTATCCCAAACTCTATCAGAATATTGTACAATACTTCCCTCTCAACTGAATCATAGGCTTTCTTGAAATCCATGAATAACTGATGTACTGTCATATTGAACTACCTTTTGATCCAGTATCTGATGAATGTAAAACATCTTATCAGTAGTTGATCTGTTATGTCGAAACCCACACTAATGATCCCCAATAATTTCGTCTATATATGGACTAAACCTTGAGAGAAGGATATTGGATAACATTTTGTATGGAGTTGATAACAGTGATATCTCATGATAATTACTGCAAGTAATACGGATATAATACGGAAATAATAATTTTTAAAAATTTTAAATTTAAATTGAAGATTTTAAAAATACCAATATTCAAAAATCCAAATTGACGTATGTAAATTAACAAAGATTTTATACATATCTGACAAATATCAGCAAGGGGATTCTGATATATCGGGACCAATTAACAACGGAGAAATGAACAATTAAGAAAGCTGGTGTTTTTAAATTTTAAACTATATGCAGTGTAACAGTTACGTGAAAGAAGGACACCTGATGGTGGCCATTTACGGCCGAAACATGTAGTGTAGAATACAATAAATTGTTGCACTTAGGACAGAGTTTGTGTCATACATTGTGTATAGTGTAACAGGATACTTAAATATAATATTGTAAAATTAACAAGTTTATGGGTTTGAAGAAGTATAAGGTACATAAAGGTAAAGCTCGACCCACTCCTAATCTATTTCTCACAATTTTCCAAAAAAAAAAAATACGCAATTATAATGTAAAAATGTGAAAAAAACGCAACAAACATGTTTTCATAGCCCAGTGAATGCAATAGAATGACGCATCGAAAGGAGATTATATCTTAATGTGAAGTAAAATAGAATAAACCGTGTCACTCCGCCAAACAAAAATTCAGTCGGACAACCTGAAGGAAATAGACCTTTAGGAAGACCTAAGTGTAGATGAGAGGACAACAGAATGCTAGATCTTAAAGATATACAACAGGAGGGGGTTAAATTCATCTGGCTTAGATACAGACAGGAGTAGACTCTGGTGAAAATGGTAATAAATTTTCGTGTTGCATAAACGTAGGGAATTTCTTCAAAATCAGAGCAACTTCAGTTTTGTTTTCAAGGAAGACAATCGTGGAGTTATATTTGAGACTTATTTGTGGCAACCCTGCAAAGGCACACCTTAGTGGTTAGAAGGGTAAATCAGCCTAAACACAAAAGGCTCTAATACCGTACACAAATGTACGTGAGATGTTTACAGGAGAGCGAGGGATATTTAACGTCGCTTGTGTGTACACAATACTAATGGAGTCAGCGCACCGTGAGCTCTCATCTTCAGTCTGAGACAGCATTCGACGCCCGGGACCTTTTATTACTGTCATACTACACAAACCGGGTAAATATTTTTGGACGGAAAAGGGGGTGTTCAGAAGGAATTCTGTTCTTCGAAACCACACTACACAGTCACGTGTATTGTGTAGTTGTGTGCATTACGGTGGTGGATAATTATTTTACTTGGGGGTTGGATGGGGTTATTTTGGAGTGAATGCGGGCAGAAAACATTCCAAGAAAAACTGTGTACTTATGAAATTATCCAGTAAATACAAAGTGTAACTGAAATGTGCGGACATATTTTGGGCACGAGTTCCACATACAAAAAAAAAGTCTATAGCAACATGTTTGAAAACATTTCATTTGTGAGTTATAGCTGAAATAGTAGGTTTATAATAAGTACTCAAAATTTCCTCCGTAACACTTGTGAACCGCCTTGAGACGTCTTATCTCGGACCTCCGCATCCGTTCAAAGATGCCGGGGTAGATGCTGATAGTCTGACAGGCATCCACAATGCGACGGTGAAATGCCTCTTCGTTGTCGACAGGAACTGCGTACATAAAGAGTTTTTAGGTGTCCCCACAGGTAAAAATCTAGAGTATTCTAATCAGGCGAGCGTGGAAGCCATGCGGTGGGTCCTCCTCTGCCTATCCATCTGTCATGACAGGGGTAATTGTGAATATCTCGCTCAGCACGGCTGAAATGTCATCATGCTTCCTTTCAGACGTAACGCACAAATTAAATGTTTCTGGACACAAGTTGATATAGACATTTTTTCTTGTTTTCGTATATGGAACTGGTGTCCAAATTTGTCAGGAACTTTCAGTTACGCCCTCTATACTTCACAGATATGCCAAAAGCCCGAAACTAGAGTGGACACTTATTGCCACGACATCTAGCTCTGGCCGTCGGAAATTATGGGGTTGCTCCAAACTTGTAAATATTTATGCGAACAAACAAAGGACATTTTACTCTTAAAATATAAAATATTCCTGTGTTAATTTTTACCAATAACATGAATTTTTTATGAAATCTTAACATTTTCATTTAAAGTCATTTATCAAGACCGAAGTTCGAAGGGATGAAAATATGGAAGATTCCTTTCCGTGCGTCAATTATTTCTGACCGCGTTAATAAGTGACCTTAGCCAGTGTTACTGGAGTTCGTTAGCGACATCGTGCTAACTGCTTCCCAGTACAGCCAACCGAACTTCCGCCCACATCCAAATAAGCATTTCTAGACATCAAAATATGGACACAGCAGCGTTCCGTGTGTGAGCCGTTACTCCATACCACACTGATATTTCTTAGGCTTGTGTCTTAATCGTTTAAATGAGAAAAACATGATATTTCATTTAGAAGCGCGATCCTTTTTAGACTTTCAAAAAGTTAATTGAAGAGCGTAAATAAAGTATAAATTTTCCTCTTATATTTATAAATTTCATAATGAATACTTTCATTTATTCAGGAATGAAAATTGCAAGTCACCACGGAAATACAAAACCAAAGAAATTATGAACTTTGGTATAAAATTTTTAACATACACTAGAAGATATAATAATTGGTTTGGGCACGTTTCCTAAATTTTGATTTGTATTTGAAGGGGTTAATATGGGGTGAGCTCCGCTCGAGTTACTCACACCCAGTTGTAGGTACAGTAAATTTAAATGTAAATATATATTCGACGGATTTCCAGAATTTTAATATATGAGTATGTCAAAATTTCGATTTTTATTGCGCTTAGTTGCCGTTAGAACATGTCGTACCGTGTAGTGGGAAGACAAATTTATACAGTACACTGTACTGAGTACAGGGTCCGTATTATTAATATTCCGGTATCTTAACATTCCCCCTCGTTGGTGTCTCCACCTTATCGTGGTGAGGGGGTTTGAGTATGCCAAGGACCCTGAGAGCTATACCAGCGGTAGCGTAGCTACTGGCAGGGCCTCCCTTGCTGGACAGGTCAAAGGGTAGGCATCAGACGAAGAGAGACACCAAAAACCAAAAACTGATGCCGGAAGCAGCGTCATCAGCAGCGACTTGAAGCACAGAACAAATGATGCTCGAGATGGTTCAAGTTCGTATAGCAACAGGCGTGACCAGAGTGGTTTGAACGGCTGTTGTACTGCGATGTGGAAAGCAAATGGAAAAACTACCACATTATCACTTTTCCTGGACAGTCTCTTTCCAAAAACAGAAGATCACATTAAGTGGAGGAACTGTTTTGGAAGAGACTGTGGACCTGTCATCTGACAGTTACTGATCAATCAATCATCTTAACATTGCATCCGAAAGGACTAATTTTTCTTCCGCGGGCCCTGTTTTCTCGTCTCTGAATTATGTCACGCAGTACCCGATCTGCGAATCACCGTTCTGAAAAAACCATCGCTCTCTGCAGAAGGAAATACTGAACCAAAGAGACATCCTTCCTAACCAGTATTCCTTATTCTAATTACGAACCGCTGTCATTTGTACATGAAGTGTATTGAGGCCAACTGTGGTGACCGGCAGCTAGTTGCATGCCGCGTATTCGAACCCAGAAGGCTGAAGTTTCTTCGGGTCTGAGTTTCAGCCGAAGATGGTCACAGTTTTCATTGCGTGCATCCTGTTGTATTTATTATATAAAATTCTTTATTGGAATCCGTTGCAACACAACAACGTAATATGAAATATCATATGAAGAGTTTTTAACCACACTTTATTACATAACTTTCGTTTTATAATAATTTTATAATTCATTGTATTTTTATACCGCGTATTATTATAGTGTAACATAGATGTTAAGTATCCAGCTCTACTGTCACACTGAAATGCAGTTCAATAGTGTGCGAATATGGTAACCATGTATTTTGCCTGCTGATGGTTGTGGGGATCCGTTGCGCTGACCAGGCGACACCCTCTATCCGCAAAAGTTGGCACTAACTTCGCCGACAAGCGGCGGTCGCTCGGTCGGTATAGTTCACTTGCGGGCTACGGGCCACGGAGTTTGTTTTTTGTTTTTGTTGGTTTTAAAAGCCGAAACATGTTGCTAAGGTGACGTTGTAGTGTTGCAACGGATTGCAATAAAGAATTTTTATTTAAACATTTGACTCCCCCGGTTAGTACTGAGCAGTGAAAAGGTAAACTGTAGTCCAAATGAAACAAGTGTCTTGGAATCCATCCAGCAACAACGAAAATACTACTACTACTACTACTACTACTACTACTACTACTACTACTACTACTACTACTACTACTTATCACCAAGTACTATTGGAGCAGTGTTATCAACAAGGACTCAAACGGGAGGGGTAAAAAGGGCATACACAATCATCAAACATAATTCCCAATGTATTGTAGCACGCAGACCTGTTCCTAGGAAACGACAGCGAAATAAGCAGCTATAAAGCAGCCGTTGCTAAGTTATGGCTCCGCCAACAGACACGAACGCAAATTGCAATGCAACCGAGAACGGTGTTTTCTGCCGAGCTGTTGTAATCAGGGCAAGTTAGTCAGTTGGTTGGCGAGGTAGTGCGCCAGTTGGGTGGTGAGTTGGTGAGTGACTTAGATAACCACTGCGGTTCAGTTGTTGTGAGCTGATGAGGTGAAAAGCTGGTAGCTGATGTCGGGGACAGTTCGGGAAACCACAGGTACAGGGACATCTGAAGTTGAAAGCCGCCACCAAGCAACGGCTAGTGAAAACTGTAACAGACCGAGGAGGCCTACTGTGTCCTACTGTGATTCGTGAAGTGTGTAGAACAGTGAGAGCATAATCCTCACTTGCAGTTACGTGCTGTATTAAGAGTCCAATAAATCTGATCACCGATCCAAACCCCGTCTATAATCACTAAAATCGTCATAATGTACATAAATCAGGATGCAAAATAAAGGCCAGGTTTTATAAACCAGCTGTTAGGTTTAGTGACTTCACATTCAAAATATTTGTTTTCGTATTGCAGAGAACACGTCAACCAACGATCAACTGCAAAGCTGTGACTAATTCGTTGAAGTCAGCTGACCGAAATACACATTTAAACACCATACCATGCATGCATAACAAGGAGCATCCGGTAGCACTATGCTGCAAGCCGGAAAGTCGCGGTTTTGATTCCCGATAAGGTCATTGGATTTTTCAATTGACTTAATCCTTCCAGCCGCACTATGGCCCTGGGGTCTACTCAGTCTTTAACAGAAATTAGTTCCAGGGGTCTTCCTGGGGGTGTATGGCGGGCGGGGCGTAAAACTGACCTCACCACCAACTTTGAGCCGACTGTCTACAGAAAATGTGGAAGCCTCGACGTCTCACAACCATACGAACCTTCACGGCCTGTTACAGGGATAGCTTTACCTTTCCTTTTACCATGTCCAACAGTGACAGGAACGGAACTGGTGAATAAGTGTCATACATCGACTATTAAAAATGCGGAGAATGTATGAGACTCAAAGGTACATCACCTCGACAATAAACGTTAGCACAATTCCCCTACCGATCCTTCTTAACAATATATGAGATATTTTTCTTATCTTTCCAAATACATGAGATCTTTGTGTCTGGTTACCAAACTAAATTTTTGGTATGCAAGTTCATGTTTCACTAATTTTAAATCGCACATCAGATAGAAGTATTAAAACTGCAGAATACGTTTTGGCTACTTCTTTCCTCTTAAGAGACTCGACTTAACCCAATGAGGCCAAACGTTGCACGCCAACCCAAACATGTTTCTTCATATTTGTACTCTGTATGAGCTCTTCAAATCGTTTAGAAGTATGAAGAGTGGGAATTCCCATATATTTGTGCCAGGAAGGGGATCCTGATCGTATAATTAGTGGCAAATATGTAAACAAAATAATAAGTCAATTTATTTACATGCTGATCTCATTAGCGAGTTGCTAATTAGAGAGTCAGCACGAATACAAACAACAGCAATGAGATAGCATGGGACAACACAGAAAAGAGAAAAACTGAATCACTAAGGTCATTTGCACTTAGACACGAGTTACTAAAAATATCTTTAAGTTTACAAATTGTATTTGCCCGCAGAAACACGCTAGAAGGGCAGTGGCTAGAGGAGCACGTGACCAAGCTGAAAGTTACGAATGTTTCGAGAACAGACGGGCAATATTTAGCGGCACGGAAGACATTTATTAAGAACAAAGCATCAAAATGACGACGCATACTATGAAGTGTCAGCATATTTAATTTTTACCATCATAATGACATTCCATATCTTGAAAAATTCTATTGTGACAAGGGCTTGAAATTTTCTTTTCATGCGCTCAAGTTTATTGGAATCAGTAATCGTAACAGAGTTTCAAGCAACAGAAACATATTCGAGTTTAGTTTTGACCAAAGTAAAATATAACAACAGCTGGTCACTGTAGCCGAGCGGTCTAAGGCATGCATTGTCTTCGCTCGCTGGGAAGCCGGGATCGTGGGTTCGAATCCCACTCAGGGTATGNAATAATAATAATAATAATAATAATAATAATAATAATAATAAATCGATTTCTTTACTCAAAATCTTGCCAACAGCATGCAGCCCATAACAGGGTACACTACTATTACTAATAATAAAAATAGTAATAAGAGTTGGAAGAAAAGGAGAAAGTAGGAAACAGGAAGTAAAAAAGCGAAAATAAATAAATACTACTACTACTACTACTACTACTACTAATAATAATAATAATAGTTGAAAGAAAAGGAGAAAGAAGGAAACAGGAAGTAAAATAGCGAAAATATATAAATACTACTACTACTACTTCTACTTCAAAATATCTCAACTTTCAACCAAGTTGAAGAGACAATACTGAACAAATTAAAAGTCTAGTATTCCGAAATTTGATATAATTCAGTTGTGCAAAGACCATAAAAGATAAAAGACATTTTTGCTGGTATATGTTGCTGAAAATTACACTTCTATTAGACTATCGAACTCACCTCATGCACAGAAGAAGCAGTCCGGAACACAGCACGTCACTACACAGTACGACGCGAGCAATCGACTGACTGCGACTGACGAATGGTCCTCAGGTAGTTCACGGTCTGACCCACGTCTGACCTGCCCATACATAGACAACAGTGGGAAGGGAAAGTCCAAGCTTTTGGTGCTGCGAACCACCGCAATAGAATCATGAACTCTATCATACGGCGAATCACAATCAAAATAAGTGAAATTCGTGTAATTTTTTAACAAGTTATATACTTCGACTTTCCTTGAAGTTGAATCTATTTCGTTCTTTTGTCGTACGCATCAAATTTGTTCCATTTATCTATTTCCCTAGTGGAGGAATTCTTGAAATATTGGTATTTGCTCAGATGATCAAAAATACCATATTTTTGTAAACCAGGAGTTTCATTACCGTATTCACTAGGATTTAACGATGACCACTGAGCAGAATCACTTCAATATGCAAACTATTTCTCGAACATCCATTTTATATTAGCATTCCATTTACGAATAGGTTTCTCTAGTGGTCTCATAACTACAGATTTTCAAACTAATATTTTTGTGTGTTTTACTCCTCTCTCTGCTTCTTCCGCCCGCCTGGTTCTTCTATATGTTATCGCCTCAGTAACATTTCCTGTAAAAGATAAGGTAAAAGCTAAAGCTATCCCTGTAACAGGCCGTGAAGGCTTATAAGGCTGTGAGACGTCGAGGCTCCCACATTTTCTCTAGACAATCGGCTCACAGATGGTGGTAAGTTTGTCATGCTTACGTGCTGGCCGCCCTATACCCCCAGGAATATTCCTGGTACTCATTTATGTTAGAGAATGAGTCGACCGCAGGGCCATAGTGCGGCTGGAAGTATTAGGTAAATTGAAACAATCCACCTCATCGGGACTCGAACCTCGACCTTCCGGCTTGTACTACAGTGCCTCATCCAACTACACTACCGCGTTCCGGAAGCACTTCTGCAATTATTAAATTCGAGTATTTTCTGTTGGGGCCTCCCAGAGGCTATATAAAGAGGATCTCAGAGAGTTGAGAAGTGAGTTGAGGAAGTCTCTTGAGATGGCAGACGAAGATGATTGAGAAGAAATGGCAACGAGTCAGTGAGTTTCGAGACGTCAGCCTGTCAGAATATGAGCTTGGGAGCAGATGAACTGAGGCATCAGAATTATTGAGTGCAGCTCAGTGGAGTTGAAAGTCTAGCTCTGAAGAGAAGACTTTGTGTGTGCTATAGTGCCGCGATATTTGGAGTGTATAATTCAGCGAAACTTATATTCTGCGTTAAAATCCGTTACCAGAAAGCGGATAGTGGAGACTGTAATAGACTGAAGACACTAGTGTTTGCAGTAGTGCACTGTAAAGTGTGTAGATCAGTGGTAGGGCTGTAATTGCCTGTAGTTCAGAGTGGTGTGTATAAAGTGTCAATAAATCCAGTCATCCAATCCACAACCTATCTAATAGTCAAAACCCTAAAAAGTGACCAAATGAACAGAAGACACAAGGGAAAAAAAAGACACGCCTGCCTAAAATTAAATTCAATGTCCACAATTTAACCTAATGAGAAAGAAAAAACACATATTGTGACGCGCCGCCAGGAAGGCCGGACAGTAAGACGTCCATCACTAGTCAACGGCTAGCAATTCCTAGGAAATCGATGCCCCGGAAAAGAGAGTCTAATAGTGGGGTTTCCACCTTTATTTGTAACGATATATATTCCCGTAGCAACAAGAGATTCGTTGCATAGCAGTGGGCGAAACGAAACCCCTCGACAAGGTGTTCCCAATTCAACCTGAGTGCAGGATATAACTGTCTTATTTCGGCAAGAGACCAGTTAGTTCGCATCCTACGAGGGCTGAGGACAGTTGAGCTCCGAGCAGAAGACACTTCACCGAGATTAGCAGTGTGAGAGTGTATATCACGTAAGAGGAAATATCCAAAGACATTATAAGTGCGAATAATTGTATTTGTGAGTGTAAAAGAGTGATCATCCAAATCCAAGATCCACAAAATTTCTTGTCACGTTACCTAGGAAACACGTGACAGTATGTATCAGACTGTAAAGGGGCCACACAGTAAGACTGGAAATTATTTATAAAATGATGTAATGTTAAAAAGAGATAATGCACCAGGTTGTACAGTGGCCTGTTTTGAGGTTCTAAACACATTGCTCATAAAATAACACCAACTCCATGGGGCCTAGCCAGTTTTGTGAAGTCACTAGTCACTCAGCTACTCAAGAATTTTCCAATATTTCGTGGAAACCGAAGAGTCATTACCATTTCACAAGTGCCCACCACTGGTCCCTACCCTGAGCCATATCAACCCAGTCCGCACTATGCCACCCTATTTCTCTAAGATTTATTTCAATGTTAGCCTTCTACCTTCTACTTTTCTGTAGTGGCACCTTTCCTTCTGGCTTTCCCACTAGAACCCTGTATGAATTCCTCTTCTTTTCATACTTGTATATGGTACAACTGCCCAACTCACCCTCTTTGACTTGATTATTCTTATTATTGTAAGATGACGTCTGAAAGCTGGAATAGTAGAGTCAGCGTGGAGGTCCATTGCTAGCCAATGGTTCACCAAACACAGTTTACCGCTGCAACAAAGAGACGGAATAATCAACTGCTGGGCAACAGTTCGGTAAGCACGTTTTGTGGTAACGGAAAAACAGAATAACACAAACTGTTCAAGGTGGTGATCTATATTCGGGTCACCTGGAAGCTAGTTCAGTTCAGGAGAGTTCGGCATTTCGGCATTCATAAGGTAGTTCAATGATTGAGTCATGAGAGAATTCAGAAGTTGAGTGTTTAGCTGTGGAGTGTTAACCAGCGGACAATGAAAGCTGAAGAAGTGACCAATTCGTATATCAGAACCAAGTCAGTCACAATGGAAAAGAAGACACTCAAAATCTAGTAAGGAATGGAGCAAGTCTCAGGCAGTCATTGATTATGAGCTGTTATAATTTATTGTAATTGTAAAGAAGTGCCAGTAAATCCAATCATCCAGTCCAGAACCCATTACATTTGTCATGCAAACCCGTATATGTAACATTATATTTGGCGAAGAGTATAAGTTATGAAGCTCCTCATTATGTAGTTTTCTCCATCCTCCCATCACTTCATCTCTCTTCGATCCAAATATTCTCCTCAGCACCATGTTTTCAAACGCCCTCAGTCTATGTTCCTCCCTTAATGTCAGAGACAAAGTTTCACACCCATACAAATTTACAGTTTTGTACATTCTAATTTTTTTGTTTTAGACATCAAACAAGAGGACAAAAGTTTCTGAGCCATTATCCAAGTTTAATCCACTCTTAAACTCCCAATGAATCAAATTTTGATTTGTTACTGTCATTCCAAAAATATCTCAAACTTTTCCATAATTTCAAAGGATCTATTTCCTATTTTCATGTTGTGATTTTACTCTGCATTCTGGTGACATTTACGTATTTTTCTCTGTTTACTTTTGGACAAACGTCTTAATAGCATCAATTTGAAGGTCTATGTTCTGTGATATTTAGTTACATCATCAGCATAGACCAGATGCTGAAGTGTTCCATTCAGTTTCAATCTCAGCTGGTTTTCTGGGACCTTCCTAATGGCTTATCCTAAAGCAAAGATGAAAATCAATGGCCATAAAGTATATTCTTGTTTTACATAAAATAGCACAAACATAAGAATTTCTCAGCCTAATAAAAGGAGTTGTAAGTAAGTAGTGTGAACGGAGTTCATGGAGGTAGGCCTAGGCCCACTGGGGCTGTAGTGACAAGGAAAAAAAAAGTAAGTAAGTAAGTAAGTAAAGATATCCCTGTAACAGGTCTTGGAGGCCCATAGGGTTGTGAGATGTTGAGGTTCCTGCATTTTCTAGACAGTTGGCTCATAGATGGCAGTAAGGTTGTCAGCCCTATGCGCCAGCTGCCCTTTACTACCAAGAATATTCCTGGAACTCATTTCTGTTAGAAGCTGAGTCAACCCCAGGGCCATAGTGAGGATGGAAGGTTTAGGTAAATTGAAAAAATCCAATGACCTCATTGGGATTCGATCCCACAACCTTGTGGCTTGTAACATAGTATCTCAACCAACTATGCTACCATGTGCCCCCCAAAAGGAGTTGCAGAAAATTCAAAGTGTAAAATAGCATGAAATAGTTTCAGCTAAATGAACTTGGCAAGCTCTATATGACTAAATGAATGCCAAAATGTTGGACATGCTATGGCGATTTTCATCAAGGATGCTGCACAGTGCACTATGAAGATGGGTTTGTAATCTTTAGCATGAGGTTTCCTTGAAAATTTCAAGGAGTCAGCCTCTCCATCAGACCACAGAGCACCAAGTGGCTGCTCCTAATAGTTATTCAAGCAGTTCAGAAGAGACAGAAAAAATTTAATTTCTTAAGCTCAGAACAGATTTCTAAGAATAATGTGAAGCAAGAAAGAAGTGATAGTCTTTGTTCTCTGACGTAGGTTACAAAGTTACTAGATACAGAGCAATGCAGTAACTGCTGGGTAGCAGTCATGGTAGGGGTATCGGGCAGAGGCTACAGAAAGCAATGGGAGATGCATATGCTGTGACCAGCATATTCAAGCCCAATGCTGATCTGAGCAGTGTCACTGGGGACATTGGAAAATTGTGCAAAGGTTTTAGTAAAGAAGATCAGGTAGTTATAGTTGGGGGGCCAGGTAACAGTTTGGAGAGAAACCTCAATTATCAAATTGAGAAAGATTTAAGTGACATTGCCCAGAAAACTAGTCACACCAATGTGAGGTTTGTTGGTCTT
>NW_019722426.1:102743-104366 GCF_002891405.2 Cryptotermes secundus | reverse complement strand
AGAGTTAAAGAATTATCTACATGCTCATTCCTTCTACTCTTTAGATGAATACTTCAATGTAAATAGAGAATGATGTAAAATTAAGTTATATTAATTTTTAAGCTAAAATTGCCTGTACTTATGTATGTAACCTTTTGACTTGTTCTGTATCCAAAGGTACTAACCTGCTTAGGATTTATAGAATGTAAATAAATTCAATTAAATTCAACAGATATAGGCAGAACAGAAGAAGTCAGATACACTACACAGTAGTTTCTTGATTTGCGTGATTCTGCTTAAATGAGACTGAAGAATATGCACCTACATCTACCACTTCTTAATTTACATTGTTCTGATTTTCACTTGCAATGGTACTTGTAAGCCTTAAAACCAAATGACAAACTAATCAAAACATTTTACGCGAATAAATCTCCACAACCTTCTGGTTTAGCCCATAGATGCAACTTCTATATCCCTTCTTTTCTTATGGACGATTAGTTTATGTGCTTTTTTCCCCCACAGAAACGCATTTTAGCATAAATTGAGAAATGCCAGTATTAATTAAAGAATTAAAGAGTAAATACTATTACTTAGAAAGTTATCAAACATACTTGTGAAAGGGGCAAACTCACATGCTGGATGTTCTTGACATGAATTTTTACCAGAATCATTAATATTTATTNTAGCGTGTTTTGTGTGTCACGCTACAAATAAATTCACGCCGTCGTCTGATATATAGCGAATTTATTTCCTTCGCTCACTTACACACTTTACAGGCGTTTACACTTGCAGTGCTACAATCACTGCTCACAATATTCCGGCGAGACTGACTCCATAGACGGATATTCCAAACTGACTTCTTAGACGGGCGATCCGAAGCTTTCTTCTTTGAAGACTATTCCGCTACTTTCTTCTTCGAAGACTATTCCGAGACTCCCTTCTTCGAAGACTATTCCGAGACTCCCTTCTTCGAAGACTATTCCGAGACTCACTGTTGTGAATGCATTCAACCCCGCTGTTGTAGCTGTGGAGACGTTGCTCTGTTGGTTCCGCGTTTCCTACGCAATAACCCATTGTTATCGCGTTGTCTTTGTGGGAACGCTTCGCGTATTCGTCGTAACCTTGGAGATTCCTGTTATAACTACAATGGAGCGATTGTTGTTTCTTGTGTGACGGTCTATACTAGAGTTTCCATAGAAGTTACTCTTCTGGATTCCAGACATGTTACAATATTTATGCTGTTTCCGTACGTTCACTGGGAACACAAAATAGTACCTAAAATATGCCATAACTACTTCCTCTGCCTTCCTTCCCAAATCTTTCTTCATAGCAATTGTTTTTCGATACTAAGCAAATAATAGCATCATTTACTCTTTGAAAACATTTTTGAAATGCACAATACATGCGTTTGGCAACTTAAACAAACGAAAGGGAAAAGCCTAATTGAAAAAGTGAAAGTCTGATCCAAGGGCACCTATCTGCAATGTCTTCACACAGTGAGTCTTGTGACATGTAGGTTAGTACGTGGTATATCTGGTTTTGGATCAAATGATGGCAGCCATTTTAACTTGGCATGGCTGAGGTCTTAGATTTGGGTCAATACATGTTTATTTGATAGATGTACGATGGGGTACCCAAAAGAAA
>NW_019722426.1:93510-102731 GCF_002891405.2 Cryptotermes secundus | reverse complement strand
GGCCCGAACACATGAAAATGTTGAAAAAATTCGTGAAATCATCAAGGAAGATCGACGACGGACCATTGAAGAAATTGTGGAGCTGTCAGGAGTGACTTGGAGCTCAGTTCAGAGAATTTTGACAGAAGATTTGGGAATGAAAAGGGTGGCTGCGAAATTCGTGCCACGACTGCTGACTGCTGAACAAAAACAAGGTCGCGTGGAAGCATGCTGTGCTTTGAAAGAAGAGTCCCTAAATGATCAAAACTTTTTTTCAGCATTTTGCTGATGTTGCTGGGGTGAAGGGAAAAAACGACGGAGGCACTGTCAAGCATCTCAAAAGATGAATTTAGACAATGTTTTGAAAAATGGAATAAAAGACTAGACAAGTGTATTAGTGTAAGTGGAGAGTACTTTGAAGGGGACTGAAGGTTTGTGCTTAAAATTTGAATAAATAAGTTTAAAAAAAAATAAGTTCGGTTTCTTTTGGGTACCCCCTCGTACAATGGCAGTGGATGATTTTCCTAAGCATAGAACAGACGCATGAAAGCCAACAGAAATTTGGGTCACTTGGTTAATTTTAAAATAGAAACTCTCAGAGTATACAAAATCCAAACCCTATTGTGCTGATTCTTTAATAAATTCATGTGCTGCTCAACTCCACGATTACAATACATTAGTGTATAAAAACGGGAATGATGTCCCCTACCATATGTTACATCTCCCAGAAGGGAATATGGGTAGTGCTGGCAGTGTACAACCTTCAAAGCCACCTGCACTTGAAAGTCTATTGGCCACCTACAGAAACTTTCTTCCCTTAAGTGGAGGTATGAACACTTGCAATTCTTTTGTTCAAGACTCCACAGATGATGGTATCACAGGCATGCAAATGCTAAGCAGTCTCTCCATTGCTTAGAATCTTTCACTATAAAAACAAGACACTATCTTCCTGACATATACTGTACAACTATTCTGACTTGAAATGCTGTTTTAAAACTAAGAAAACACACAACTGAAGCCCCATATTAAAAACTATAACTACGCATGTGTTCAAATCAGATTTGAATACCATCAATGTTTTCATGAATCTAACAACTGATGATATAACAACTTTCAGCTACCTCTTGGTGTTATTCTGGAAGAATTCCAGGATCAAAATGTCAGCAAAGCAAGCACTTCTGGTAAAGGTAAAGCTATCCCTGTAACAGGCCATGGAGGTCCATAGTGTTGTGAGATGTTGAGGTTCCCACATTTTCTAGATAACTGGCTCACAGATGGCAGTGAGGTTGTCAGCCTTAGGCACTGGCTGCCCTTTACCCCCAGGAAGATTCCTGGTACTGATTTCTGTTACAGGCTGAGTCAACCCCAGTGCTATAGTGTGGCTGAAAGGATTAGCTAAATTGAAAAAATCCAGCTTGTAGGGATTCGATCCTGCAACCTTCTGGCTTGTAGCATAGTGCCTTAACCAAATATGCTACCGCAAGCCCCCAAGCACTTCTGCAATTATGAAATTCAAGTGTTTGAACATTCCTTTTTGTATACTAAATCACCTGGGTCAATTCTTTATGGAACCAAGTGACTATTTCGACACCCCCATGTACAAAATCCTGCCCTTCATTTGAAGCGCAGGATTGCTGAGGGGATAATCGAAAGAAGCACAATAGATCACTGTAGGTAGTGGTGCAAGGGCCAAGAAGGCCCACCCCTTATATATTTATTCATTTGTATACTAAATTAACTTCACAACTCCTTCATTTTTACTGGAAACTGCCTCCCTTGTCAGAAAATTCCATCAATTTCATGTCCTTGGGACATACCATGCCATCATACTATTGTTGTAACAGTACTGTTTTCTGAATATGGATATCTGCCACCACACAGTTAGTATGGATCATGGTGAGAGGGAATTTTTCAGCAGATGTAAAATGGCTAAAACCAGTGCAATTATTTTCATGCAACTGGCAATAGAATAACCCCATTATCATGTTCTGACAAGAAAATAACAATTTTATTGTGCATACAGGAGCTTCAATCCTGCATATGACCCTTCCTAGTACATTTAATGATAGTGAACAGATTGTAAAGTTTTAGAGCATTAAGCATATTGAAATAAGTAGTTACTATAGGATTCTGATGATGGTGTATAACACACTGAGATATTGGGTTTTCGGACTTTATCCATTGTCCTGGTTTTTAAGATAACTAAGAAAAACATGACGTTTCGGAAACTGGATCTGTTTCTGTCCTCAGGTGAGGTGTCCAGTGATTGAGGCTAGCTCTTTCTAAGGGACCCAACAGAATAGGTGTTTTCCCTCCCCTGAGGATGGAAACAGATCCAGTTTCTGAAACATCGCGTTTTTCTTAGTTATCTTAAAAACCAGGACAATGGATAAAGTCCGAAAACCCAATATCTCAGTGTATAATGAAATAAACTTAAATAAACTTTGTTGGATTTGAGGTTCTCACAGCAGGGGTTAACAGTCTTCAGACAGAACTCGCAATGAGTTGTATTTGACGGTAATAAATAATGGTTATTTTGATTCTAAAGGGGTGGAACTCTCAGAATTACTAAGTTTTTGGACTCTGTTCATCATCAGTATTCTAAAAACTACATAACATTACATTTCACATTTATGTCCATTCTCAGGTGAGGGGGGGAAGACCCCTATTCTGTTGGGTCCTTTAGGAAGAGTTAACCTCAATCAAGATCCAGTTTCTGAAATGGTGTGGCTTCTAGTTTCTAGAATACCAGACAATGGACAAAGTCCAAAAACCTAGTAATTCCAGAGGCTATTTAATTATTGAGTACAATGGTGAAGATCCAGATATTACTTTTCGCCATGAAGTATATGGAAGGAAACAGTCCTGAAATATTTAAGGTTCCATCTTCAAATTTATCAGACTGAAGGGCTGCATTTCTCCAGTAAGTTGTTTCATTAGTTATGAGTTAAAACAAGTAGTGCACATCCACAAATGAAACAGGAATGCTACCTACCATACTGTCATAATCACTACTTAGATTGAAAGATCACACCATTTTGTAAAATACTTTTAGCATTCATGGTCCATGTTCTCCAGGAGAGGGTAAAACTAACCTGGAGACCAATGACACCATGAATGTAGTTATGGTGTATGTAGATGAGGCTCCAGAAACCATCAGACAGGTGCATGGATGAGCCCGGAGCTGGTCTGGATATTGTGATAAATGAAAATATTACTGAATCTGTCAAGACAAAGATTTCCTGCTGTTCTCATCATATCAAGAAAACTCTAATCCACTCTCATATGGAAAAGCAATGATGATGCAAGGCTACATTCATATTCTTATTCCAAGAAAATATCTAGCCTTATATCAATTTACCTTCTATGAAGTAATTATGTTCCTGCAGAACACTACATTTGTGCAGTACCTTCTTTGATAGATTTACAAGAGTATGAAAAATACATGGTTCAGAGTATTTAGCATTTAAGCAGAAAAACATAAATTTGTATATAAGATGTGAAGGGTTCACAGTGGACAATGCATCAAAACTTTCTTGGCTGAAGTTTCTGACAGAAACATGATATAACTGATTGTCTGAAAGATTTTAGTATAGACAATTATATAAAGGGTGTTTCACTCTGCGGAACCCGGCATTTCGTTAATAACTCGGATACTAATAAAGATACTGCAACTAAATTTTAACAGTACTGTAAAGTAGCACGTCTGTTCCATGAGAAATGAAGTGTGCGTGTAATGCGCCATCTGAGTCTTGCGACATGGAGTAGCAACGGCGTTGATGTGTCATGCCCGTTAATCAGCTGACCTTATCTGCATCTGGTGTGTCGTGCCAGTCTAGCCCCTGCGTACTCGCCTCTGCTGGTCTCATTTGTTTTTGCACTTTTGGCTGAGGGTGTTTAGACAGTGCGGTTGTTCTTCTCGAGTGTTGTTCGCCAGTGTGAAGTGAAGTGCGTACACAATGGAAAATGGATCAGTGCACCCTGGAGTAGCAAGTGTTTATTGTGCACCCATATTGGAAAATGGAATCCATCAAGGCATGTCAACAACAATTCCTGGTGAAGTTTGGAGGCAGAGTTCCGCCGAATAAGTCCAGAATTTGGGCCTTGTCCAAAAAACTTGAAACCAAGGGGACACTTTTGGATCAGCACACAGGAGGTCGTCCAGTAATGTCAGCGGAAACGATCCAGGATGTGAAGGCCCGACTGCTGGCGTTTCATAAGAAGTCATTGCGCCGAGTTTCACAGGAATCAGGTCTTTCAACAAGCACTTGCTATCATGCTGCGAAGACATCTAAGCTTCATGCATACCGAATCCCTGTGGTGCACAAGTTAAGAGCCAGATTACGCGAAGAGAGTGGCGTACTGTCAATGGTTACAGACCCTTGTCCAGGATAATCCAGACATTCTGGACTACACTTGGTTTTTGGATGAGGCGTGGTTCCATCTTTCCGGATACGTTAATTCACAAAATTGTCGCATTTGGGCAAGCGAGAATCCCAATGCGATACACGAAGAACCCCTTCATTTCAAGAAGATTGGTGTTTGGTGTGGAATTTCCCGGTGGCACATAATTTGACCCATTTTCTTCGACACGACAATCACAACAGCAGCGTACCTAGATATCTTCCACTGCTTTGTGAATCAACTGGACAATGAGGAATTATCCATCGGTTATTTCCAGCAAGCTGGAGCAACAGCACATACTTCGCGCGCAAGCATGGCCGAAATCCAGTCTTTTTTCAGCGACCGCGCCATTTCCAGGGGACTTTGGCCAACGCGCTCACCCAATCTAATGCTGCCTGATTATTTTTTGTGGGGACATTTGAAAGCGCAAGTTTACGCCAACAAACCACAAACCATAGAGGCTTTAAAAGCAAACATAAGTGAGGCCATCTAAGAAGTGACACCTGACGTACGGGCAAGGACTTTCCAAAACATGGCGTGCCGAGTCCAATGCTGTCTGGATGCAAATGGTGGCCATTTCCAGCATTTGTTATGATGTCACAGAACTTCACATGAACTGAGGTAAGTCCACCTCAAATTTTGTTGGAATATCTTTATTAGTATCTGAGTTATTAACAAAATGCCGGGTTCCGCCCCGAGTGAAACATCCTATACTTCAGAGGTCAGTATAGAAACTTCTATACAAACACCTGCAGATAAAACCAAGTATACTATGATGTCACATAAAATATATTTCTACAAAGTCATGACATAATTATATCCAATAAATTGTTTTCAAGCATGTTGGGCTTAAAAGCACAACAGAACAACAACGAAACAACTGACACGAACATCATGGTCTTACAATCCAATCTTTCCTCGTAAAATCAGAAATGTCAGTTAGAAACATGGTAACAATAATATTTGTCATGTTCATTAAATAACATTTTCTCACAAAATGTACTTGTATAAAATTTTTAACACCAGAACTCCCACCCATCTTAAAGTGTTCTAATAATGCCACTGAGTTTAGAACAAGAAGTTCATGTAAGAATCTTCAACCCTGCATGTGACTCCACTGCATTATACTTTGCCAGTAAAGCGATGGAACTTATTGTAAGTGGTGTAGAACGTCTTCAGTAGCAGCTGTGATGCTGGTGTCAGAGTGCGAGACAGGAAGAGTATGGCATGGGAGTCACATATGCTCAGCAGACTGTGTATGCAGTTCGAGTAATGGATCTGTAACACATAATCATCCGTAATATACAACCTCGACAACAATGACATCAGACAGTAACTAATGCTCATTTAACATTATTTAGTTTTACCAGTTTTAATTCTGAGTCCAATACTTTCTACCAGCCAGCAGTGTAGTAGTGTGACTGATGACAAATTATAAAGCTCTCATATAGCTGTTCCATGAAACAGAAATGAGACTGGTAACAATGACCCATCACTTCTTGCTGCCTGCAGCATATGGTAGGCCGCACACCGGCATGCGTCAAGATATGATGCAAAGAAAGGAGCACACTTGAAACAAATAAGATTATGAAAACCGCCACACACTGGTCTGAGTCATGATGCTGACGAATCATGAATGAAGCAAGATTGCATATTTTGTCTCATGTCTTGATGCAGTTGGTGTGGCTGCCCTAAGAGGTACTGAGGAGTATTTTCAGCACTACTCAGCACTCCCCTCCTGCTCACATTTGCTCAACTACACTATGCTGGCAAGAATACAAGATGGCCTGCCTATACCGTGAATATATTGCATAAACTTTCATCCCTGCAAAGTTTTTTGCTTTACTGGAAATTATACCACAACCTCTTAAGTTTCCAGATGCTAAATTAGATTTTTTATATTCAGTACAATAAATTCAAAATAATCACTGACATATTTGTAAACCCCACCTATTGTTCAGTATGTAAACTATTTTGATTTTTACCCAGTGACATTAAGAGCCATCAAAGAAGCTAACAGTACAAGTGTACCCACTTACCTTGACCTCAGGGTAGAGAGTATATGTCTCAAAAAACTGCAGAAGGTCAGCCACTATGTATGCTGCCACTCTCACAAAATATGGTTTATGTTCCTTTAACAAGTTTGTAAGTCTGCAACAGAACATATCATAGATTCTGAGATTCACAAAAACACATGGTGACATTTATGATTATAAAACTGCGTGCTGGGCTTCTTGGCACTGTGCTTATGCGCCATGTTTCATTACAAACTTAAAATTCAAGGAATCATTTAATGGACTGACAATGCAATGTTTCTTAGCTTATGACCCACAGACCAGTACCAGTCCATGATATTATCAGAACTAGAATAATTACAAGTATTTTCAACAAGCCAAGCGAGCTACACACTAGCTTGAAGCAGGTAGCAAGCTGTGCATGCTGGCTTATTATTTGACCCTGTATCGTGACAATCTAAGACAGCGCAGGAGTTCTTTCCCAGACCATCATGACACAAGTCACTCACCTCTCCAGCCCATGGGCACAGACTGCATACTGCTTAACCTCTGCTGCAGAATACCTCAGGTCAACATGACCATGAGAAGCTACTGTTGTTGCCAACTGTCGATAACACTGAAGGAAAGAAGGAATGCAATCCAGCACTACGGATTCACGAAATTTCATGAGCACCTGAAGCAGCTGTAATGACACGGAGCACAGGGAGAGTAGCTCTGGTGAATCTACCGCCAGTGCAGTAGTAACACTCTCAAAACAAAGATCAAGCATCTCTGGAGACATGAAAATCTGCAATGAAACAACTGAGAAAATATAGTCTGTTTTGAAAAATATTTAGATCTGTGTGTGTGTGTGTGTGTGTGTGTGAGGTGTCAGTACAGTTAAGGTATTGAGACAAAGAAGGTTACTTGCTGGACATGAAGAAGACATACATAAGAAGCTCATTAGGAAACTGCTTGAAGAGGAAGTTAGGAATAAGTGACACTGTGGTTTGCTGCCAGTTCCTCATAATGCAGGCCTGGATTTCATCCCAGGAAAGTCCTTAAGGAATTTACATGTGTGTTCTTCAAGCCATGTAAACAGGTCCCCTCTCATCATGGTATGGCATGCCCTCAGACTACAGCTAGAGGAGATGCTATGAATATACTGAATAAATACTTTCAGCTTGGACATTGAGTGGATGTGGGTGAGGGTTAACAGAAATTGGGTACAGCGGCTGGCTCTTCTGAATATGAACAATTACATTTCATATTAAGTGGAGAATATCCTGACCATATGAGTAACTATCAGCTTCTCAAGAGAAATTTTTGATCCATGGAGTTAGTTTTCTTTTTTTTTGGGGAGGGGGGGTAATGTACCATGGATTGCCTCAGTATACGGTCATTCCCCTCCTTGTTCCTCACCTATCTATTACTGCTCCAAGCTTTACTGTTCAGCATTCAACAGCCATGGTTCTAGAGCCAAGGTTTCATCTCTGGTCTGGCAATTCATCAGAAACAGTGTAAGGAAGTTTTAACAATTGAGTGGAAAACTAAAATTTTGGATGCTCACATGACTGTTTATGAGCTTTCCCAAGAATATGATGGAAACTTTGTATAGATGATGATGATGATGGTGATAAATTTCATTACTAACCAAAGACTTTTGTGTGATGGTCAACAGAAGTTCAAGAACTGGCAACATGCTGCTCTCCCCAGATGTACCATGCATGACACGACACCGATTAACAAACACTGTTAGCATCTGACACAGTTGCTCCAGTGCCATCTTCCTAGCATTGATCCTGCCATCACTGAATCTGCTTTGAATGACAGCTTTCCAAATTGACAATCTTGCCCTCAGGATTTCAGGCTTTTCTGAAGACTGAACTGCAACTTTCTGAAAGAGAAATAATGTTCTACTTGTACAGGGAACATCATAATCACAAAAAGTTTAATTTTATAACATATGGACCACAAACTGTAGTTTCATGAGAATATAAACCAGGTAACTGTATGCTAGTACTATACTATGAAGATGTAAAGTTCCACATACTCTTAACTTCTGCACTAGATAGGGGTGAGCGGTGAACTTCATGCTGCATGCTTTAACCCCAAGAATGCCTCACACCCGTTGTCTAGGAGGCTGTGTGGACTCAAGAGCCAATCAGAATGTGACAACAAGGGCAAAACTCCTGGCAATGTTGGGAATCAAAAACCAGCTATCCAGCCCACAGCCAGCCACGTTACTGGCAGGGGTATCTCATTCACCATGATGATACGAGGGCAAATCGAGAAGTCCTTGCCCCTATTTTTTTTCAGCCACAATAATACACATCATCATCATCATCATCATCATCATCATCAGTAATCTGTCAGATGACAGGTCCACAGTCTCTTCCAAAACAATTCCTCCACATAATGCGATCTAGAGCTTTCTCCTTCAAATGACCGTATCCTCTTCTGTCCCCAAGGTCATCCAGCATCTTCTTACATCTTCTTCCTCGTCTTCTTGTCACTTCTATCCGCCCTTCTATCTTTCCTTCAATAACTTCTTTTAGAAGGCAGTTTCTGCATAAAAGATGACCAATCCAATTAGCCTTCCGTTTTCTTATTTCGTGTAGGATATTCCTCTGCTCACTGACTCTATTTAACACTTCTTCATTTCTCACATAATCGGTCCAACTGATCTTCTCCGTCCTTCTCCAACACCACATTTCGAAACTTTCCAGATGTTTCTGATCTACTGCCCTAAGTGTCCATGTTTCAGCCCCATACAGAGCTATGCTCCAAATGTAGCATTTCACTAGTTTCTTCCTCAAATTTAAGTCCAATTTGCTGGTAAAA
>NW_019722426.1:48207-92364 GCF_002891405.2 Cryptotermes secundus | reverse complement strand
GTGTAACCCATGGTTTTCTTGCTATCTTCTCAACTTTACCAACCAAATCACTGATAGTATCTAACGTGCATTCTTTTATATTGTTCCACTGTGCTTCAGCATTTCCGCTTTCACCTTTAATTGCACCGAGTTTCTCTTCTAGGGTCTCTTGCACGCTTTGTCTTTGAGCATATAACTTCTCCAAATCCTGTCTGGGCCTGCACTTTCGAAATCTTATAATTTTCTTCAACCTGGTTCAGAACTTGGCAACCAGTAAGTTGTGGTGAGAGTCAATATCTGCCCCAGGTAGCGTCTTCACATCCTTCACACTGTTTCTGAATCGATGCTTCCCAAGGATGTAGTCCATCTGATGCCTCCTCCAATCCCAGGTGCCTTCCATGTGTAAATTCTTCTCTTTGGCATCTTGAACCAAGTGTTGGTGACAATCAGTCCATTTCATTCACAAAAGTCAATAAGCATTTGACCCCTGTGATTCCATCTTCCTAGTCCATGTGATCCAACAATATTCTGATATGGTTCATCTCCAACAATGCTATTCCAGTCTCCCAATATGATGCTGTTTGTGTCACCTCTTCCATCTTCCTGAAGAATTTCTTCAATTGTGTCATACACTTCTTCCACTTCATCATCTTCATACTCTGATGTTGGCATGTACACTTGCACAATCAGTATATCTACCGGTTCTGCCTTTAACTTCAGAGCAATAATTCTGTCATTACAAACGATCTTCTTAACAACACTCCTCACTGCACTTTTATGCACCACTATTGCCACACCTCTTTCAGCCCGTTCACCTCCGGAATAATACACTGTATAATCACCACTTCTTATTTCACCTTGTCCTTTCCACCGCACTTCGCTGACACCTAGAACAGACATGGAAATAAAAAAACAGGCAGTGTTCTAAGTAGCTTTGACTATTTTTCCACATAGTCAACACCCCGGTTCATGTGTTTGTCTTGTCACACCACTAGTTTGGAGATGCCGCTGTTGTAGAATTAGGCCGGTTGAGCGCGGAACCACCACCAGACAGCGGTTTTGGCGTCGTCATCAGTAATGAACCTCTGGCCTGCCAGGAACTTCTTCAGTGGATCTTCCTGGATCTGAATGTCACCGGAGATGAAACGTGGGTATTGCATTTCACTCCAGAATCCAAGCAGCAGAGCATGGTGTGGAAACAACCCGGTTCGCCTGTCACGAAGAAATTCCGCGAAATGCCATCTGTCAGGAAGTTGATGGTCAGTCTTCTGGGATCGCCGAGGACCACTCCTGCCATCATCAATGTGGACAGCTATTGTGGCACACTCGCACGTCTGTGAGCTGCCATCAGGAAAAAGCGCCCGGGGATTCTCATGGATGATGTGATTCTCCTCCGTGATGACAGG
Organism: Cryptotermes secundus; assembly: GCF_002891405.2. Lineage (NCBI taxonomy): Eukaryota > Metazoa > Arthropoda > Insecta > Blattodea > Kalotermitidae > Cryptotermes > Cryptotermes secundus. The sequence goes on along the minus strand of NW_019722426.1, from coordinate 90,979 downwards.
CCTCATGTGGCAAACAGGACTGCCACCTGACTGCAGTCATTCGGATGGGAGATTATGGAGCATGCACCGTATAGTCCAGACCTCACCCCCCCAGTGATTACCACATGTTCGGTCCACTGAAGAAGTTCCTGCCAGGCCAGAGGTTCATTTCTGACGACGAGAAAACAGCTGTCAAGCGGTGGTTCCGTGCTCAACAGGCCAAATTATACAACAGCTGCATTTCCAAACTAGTGGTGTGATGGGACAAATGCCTGAACCAGGGTTGTGACTATGTGGAAAAATAGTCAAAGGTACTTAGAACACTGCCTTTATTTTCATTTCCTTGTATATGTATTATTGTGGCTGAAAAAAAATAAGGGCAAAGACTTTTCGACTTGCCCTTGTATAATACAGAGGTAATTATGCAATATTATATTTACATCTGAATTAAGATAAATCTTCCACATTTTTCCTCATTTCAACACATCTGCTGTGAAACACATTAGAGGATGCATGTAACACTGAGATTGTTAGCAGCACCTATACCTCTCATTTCATCACCTGAATACTGGAGTGTACTATGGCCACCAGTACCAATTTTTTAGAAACTGGGTTTGAGGTCCAGGAATTAAGTGCAGTTTAAATGTGACTTAGAACAAAACACATTATGAAATTTTACACTTGCAAATATGGTAAACACATGGAAATATGTGATAATGATGTAACAGAATACAAAGAATTATAAGGTAAAGCTATCCCTGTAACAGGCTGTGGAAGCCCACAGGGTTGTGAGATGCTCAGGCTAACACATTCTCTAGACAATTGGCTCACAGATGGTGGCAAGGTTGTCAGCCTTACACACCTGCTGCCCTTTACTCCCAGGAAGATTCCTGGTACTCAGTTCTGCTAGAGGCTGAGTCGACCCCAGGACCACAGTGCGGCTGGAAGAATTGAGTAAATTGAAAAAAATCTAATGATCTCATTGGGAATTGAACCTGCAACCTTCCAGCTTGTAGCATAGGGCCTCAACCAAGTATGCTATCATGTAACCTTGCACAGAGAATTAGAAAAGTGTATTATCTCATTTTGACACAAAAGGGAGACAGAACACTCCAGTACTAGGGCGATGATTTGTCAGCTTCTCCATTAGTAGGCTGTACAATGCAATTCAATTTTCTGTGCATGAAGGAAGAGTTTTGCTGTCCAGATGCACATACATCATCTAATAGCAAATGGAACATTGATTTCAGCAAAAAATTACTTTAATTAAACAGGATAAATGGTCCTTGTGTCAAAACACCTCAACATGGAAGCATATACAGGATGGTGAAGTAAAGCTACATGCTGTAACTGCACCATCGAAATCCTTCCCCCCCCCCCTTTCTTTTCAGTAGCTAACAGAGTTTAATAGTAAGAAGTTATGGAGAAAACAAAGGTTTAATTAAGACATACTGTAAGAACAATGAATAGCCGATGAGCAGATAGACCAAACTTGCACGGACAAGGACATCTGCTAGTCCTTACATCCAAGCATCTGGTGTATTTTCCAAAAGAACAGAAAGTGATACTTCAAGAAACCCACTGAGTTTCTTTAGAAATTTAGAAATAGCACTACAGCAGCAAGACACTTCGAGAATTCGAGAAGTGACAGTTTCTACCAGCTGTAAGTCAGAAGTGGGAGTGTCAGATCATTAGCGACCCCTAATAAGTTGCATCACTGTCAATTTCGCTGTTAGTGCCATTAGGAAGAACAACAATAAAGTGTTGTGGTGTAAAGTGCATAGTGCTGATCAGAGGTGTTTCACCCTCACTTGTCCGAGCCTGACCCTTATTCGACCTGAAGAGAGACTCATTTCCACTAGCTAGTCAAACCCACTGTCAGCTTCCACATGCCCACCCCTTCCCCACTTACTATCGAATTGTAAACAGCCTCTAGCTGTTTGCTGGCGCCCATATTATGGGATCCAATCCTGAAATCCAACCACTAATAATCTCAACTGAAGGAATACGTGGTGGAGCCGGGTCAAGCCGAAACCAGCTACGACCTAGCAACTTCAGCAGCAGCAACACCAGGTAAGGCAGAGTCAAAGTGGTCCTCGGAGCAGAGGGGCTGATCACCATCGACTACCACTCCCTGCACTACTATTCAGATGGAGGCGCAGGAGAAAGAAAGGAGGAACGGTTACAATGCATTCAAGATCTTGGCAACAGATGAAGATACACAGTCAGCTTAACACAATGGCAACTTTACCCTTGTATACTCAATAGCAAGGCTACTGGGTAGACCCCAGAAGTGGTCTGTCAGGAATTAATTCCAAGTTGTCCTGCCTGTAACCAGTAACCTTCCTGACTTCAATGAACAAGCTGGAGGAGAGTGACGTATAACTGCATTTACTATGCTTCTGAGAGTGCATCATCTCCAGTGACACAGATCATTCTGCTGGCACTAGAAAGTAACTAGACTGCCGTAGGACTAAGGGGTGGGTAGTTAGACAATACTTATACACTCCGTCAGCCAACTCTCTTTGGCTATTCCCGCCGCTGTCTCCAAATTGTACAGCTGCAGGGGGGAGGCTCGGGAAATTTATTATAAACTGACGTAACTGCCGCCTTGGCTTGAGTTTGCAATTCTCCTGAAGGATTCGGGGAGGTGCAGGAGTCATCAGGGAGGATGGTAACACTTGCGAGAAGGCTAGGTTCAATTAACATTACACCTCATTCCTATCCTATTCTATTCATCTACATCACTATATACATCTTATATACACAATTTGCCGACGTTTGTCAGTTCGCATTACATTTGGGTTATTATCCTGTCGTACATACATTAGTTCTACTCCGGTCACCCTGCTATTGGCTATCCTATCCCTCTGTCTCACTTTCTCTTCCTGGGGGTTTGCACTTTAATATTATCGCACTTAATGTTCATGGCTTATATGAAGTAGGTCCACTTACTTGTACTGATGAAACAGGCACACACCTCCACCCAATATCTACTCATCGCCATCTTTCTCTCGACGATAGCCTCCGGCAGCACACTATTGACAATTAATAATAATCTTTTTTTCTGATTGATCCCTCCAGCGTTTTTGTACTCTCTTTTTGCTGACTCGCTGGGTTCCTGGGGTGTATTCACCCGCCCATCCTGACGTGATTTTGGTCGGTGTGGCCCACTCATTGGCTGTTTATCGAAAGGGGGTTGGCTCTTTCAGGTCTACCGCCCTCTCCGACTCAGCGACTTCCTAATGCCCTAGTTCCTTATGTCCCACTTCATATAGTCTCTTCCTCCATGTCAGCGTTAATACGCTGTCGTGCTAACATTCTGATTACAAAGCGATTGCTTCACTACTGGCGTTATACTTCTTTGCAAACCCCACTTCCTAGCACATTTCATTATTTCTATTTTTTAATCTTAAAGTCTAGATACACTTATTCCAAATTACCCCCCCCCCCAAAAAAAACATATCTACTTGTACATAACCTTTGGGCCATAACAGACAGAAATTGAAAATTNGCCAAATCGGGACTGTATGGCGGATGTGTCAGAAGGTTCCATTTCAATTTCCGGAGGGTTTCCATTGTTGTTTTGGTCATATTGGGGCGTGCATTGTCTTGAAGGAAGGCTACCCGCTTTCCACCTGTCTTCCGCTTGGATCGGATCTTACTCCAAGTTCCTTAATAGTGATGCGCCTATTCTCACGAATAAGCACGTCTGCACGATCAATGTTTGGCTCGGTGATGGATGTTCGCGGCCAACGATCATGCGGTTCATTCTCCATGCGCTCTCTGCCCTCTCTGAAGCACTTACACCACTCAAACACATGGGTCCGTGAGAGACACTCTTCTCCATACTGTTGTTGGAGTCTGTGGTGAATTTCAGTGGACTGGACGTTATCGCCAAGGAATTTGATCACAATGCGTTGTTCCACGCTCTGCGGTAGCTTCTGTTCTCTCATCACTCTAGCAACTACCAGAGGACTGAACAGGTTCTAACCCTAACAGGAGAGTGGGTGGAGGTTGTGGCTTCACTCTCGCAAGGTCTCACAGCTGCTGCGAAGTGCGGCTTGTTTACAAAAAAATCAGTCCCGGTCATATTTGAACCACCTTGTATGACCTTTCTTCCACAAGATTGTCTACTTAAGGTATGACATACACTCAATACACGTTTTACACGCAATTTATACAGAATATTTCAACATGATGAATGAATGAGGTATTCTGTAAGTATATAACACTTGTAGAAAAGTACGAAACAACTCTGCACTGGGAGATGTTTCTATTCAATTTTCCATGGATATGGTAATTTGCATGTGGTTGTTTAAGATAATGGTAAAGGCAAGGTAAGGTAAAGTTGTCCCTGTGCTTAATTAAGCACTATGCAATGGAAATGTATGGTGACTGGAGATAGAGCTCCACCATTCTTGATCTTCTCACCCACTGGATAGGAGGCTGGGTGGGCCTAGAAGAAGTCTGGACACTGTGGAAAAGAGAAAAATCTCTTGCCCCTACCAGGTATTGACTCCCAGCCATCCAAAGTACAGCCCACTGCAATACCAACTGAGATATCCCAGCTCACAAGATAAATGTACATGTGACATAAAATCTTAGACCACTTACAGTGATAACTTTTAAGTCCTGTAAGATAGGATACAACTCTTTTTCTGTTGCCGCTTCAAATACAAGCTGCATGTGTTCAGAACCACCCACTGTGCTGAGACCAGCAGACATGTCCTGGTTTGCCAGTTCACTCCACACCCTGTGAATGAAGTTTGATGGCAACACAGCATTAAATTGAAACTTATACTGAAGCAATGTTGCCAGAAGATCTAGTGAACTCTTGATGGAAGATGACTGAGTAGGCAAGTCCTTGCTTCGTATTTGAGACAGCTGGGAAGAGAGAAAGTCAATAAATTACATATTTTAACATCTGTATGAGTAAGCATGTATCTTTATGTACAAATGAATGTGGACTGAATATATGTTAATGTTGTCTACTTCTGCTTCAGCAAACATTCATGTTTATTTATAGTTCTTCAGTTTTGAGACATTAGTCAAATGCTGATTACTTTGCGAAAATAACCACTGCCAGATACATCTATTCCACCTCTCTCAAGATGTAATTGAACCTGGGTGTCCAGTCGTATACTCTGATCTCCACTCTGTAAGTGATGGGTGGTTAATTAGTTAGTTACCCTATGAAGCAAGTCATGCCTTACTGGGGTATCTTCTCCTAGGGTTGACTGGATATACAAAATAGACCAGTCTGTTACTTTTTAGCAGGAGTTAAGTGTCTATCCAGAAATAAAGATCTGACTTGCATAATTTTTTTTAGTTTAGCAGAAAGCCCTGGGATCTTTAAAGGGGCAAACTGGTAAGTTATGTTGTTGAGGGAGCTGTGTCTTTAGGTGCAAGTCAGAGGAAGAAGTGTATGTAGGCCATGCTGATTGATCTTCTCTGTGCCAGACTATTAAATCTACATCTGAGTTCACTCTGTTCATCACGCAGCTACTCCAAATTTCTCTTTCGCAAGTGAATGGATGATGAACCAATTTGCTGTACAATTTTGACATCTGTACAGCAGGAGATGGAGGTATCAAAATTATACTGAAAAATGTAGACACTGGAGAGGGCAGTATGTTTCTGATGTCTTAACACATTGCGGACCGGAGGGGCCATATGGCCCTCTATGTTTCCAAGCGTTGCGGACCGGTCGGGCCATATGGCCCTCTACGGTCATGTTATGTTGCAAAACGCTATATATCGCTGTGTGGCTTCGTTGAATCATAACTACTGCATAGATGACCTCGGGAATGATTGCTGCCTTATCTAGTAACTCAACCAGAGTCATTTCCTGTCACAACCTAAACAAAATTGGCTTTGTTCTAATCCAAGCTTGCACGTATGAACCATGCAGCTACCAGTTCAACATGGCTCAGAGACGAAAGCAGTTGTGATCTCTCAGAGGACAGGAAATATTAGATATGTTCTCCGGTGAGCTATCAGATTTGCCAACTGCTTCGTCTTCTGATAGCGAGGCCATTATCAGTGACAGTGACGGGGCCCACAGGGCTGCCCAAAATGTGTCAAGTGAAAGTGAGAGCTCTGTTGAAAGTGCGAGTGTCGGGACAGCTACATGGGATAAAGTGGACAAAACCCCCACTTTGGGAAAGTTTACTGGTGATCCGGGGGTGAAGCAGATGCCATCGGACCCAACGGACGTGTCTGAAGTTGCGTCACTGTTTTTTGGAGATAGTTTCTTTGAGCTGTTGTGTCAGGAAACTAACAGATACTATCTCCAACACCATGAGGTGTATGACAGAACCAATAACGTTTTGAAGTGGGTGGACGTCACTTCAACAGAAATGAAAAAAATTTTTGGCTATAATCATTCTAATGGGGCTTACGAAGAGAGAAAGTTTGAAGGATTATTGGTCAAGTGACCCATTTTTAGAAATTGCAATTTTCGGCAAACTCATGAGTCGTAAGAGATTTGAACACATATGGTGGTGTTTGCATTTCAACAATAATGAAGTGCAACCACAATCAACGGGCAGGCTTTTCAAAATTCAGCCCTTATTAGACATTTTGGTTGAAAAATTTCAGACAGTTTATAAGCCAGAGCAACAACTGTCTTTGGACGAATCTGTGATTCCTTGGAGAGGAAGGCTTCGTATTCGAACGTATAATCCTGGGAAGCTCACAAAGTATGGCCTACTTGTTCGTGTTGTCACGGAAAGCACTTCAGGCTATACGGGAAATTTAGAAATTTATTCTGCTGAAGGCAAGAAATTGCAAGAAACTATTGTTTCTGTTTTGGGTCCCTATCTCGATCAAAATTATCACGTGTATCAAGATAATTATTACAACAGTGTGGCAACTGCAGAATACCTACTTTCAAGGAAAGTACGTATTTGTGGTACAATTAGGGTGAACAGAGGCCTCCCTCCAGATCTGAAAGAGGAATGTAAACGCCTGAAACGTGGCGACACCGCATTCAGGAGGAAGGGGGACATTCTTCTTCAGTCCTGGAGGGATACTCGCATTGTGAATATGGTTTCCACTATTCACAATTCGAGCATGGTCGATGTTCAAAGACGACACGGGCAAGTAAAGAAGCCTCTTTGTATTTCCGAGTATAATATGTTCATGAAAGGAGTTGATAGGGCCGACCAGTTCTTGGCCTATTATTCCCTTCCTAGGAAAACAGTAAAATGGACGAAGAAAGTTGCACTGTGGCTTATAAACTGCGCAATTTTCAATTCATTTACGGTTTTCAAAAAGGTGAACAGAAATTCTACTTTGAAATACAAACCATTTCTGTTGAAACTGGCAAAAGCTTGGGCTACTGACGTCACGGTGGCGGCAGTAACTGCGTCAGACACAGACGTAGTGCAGCCGGGGCCATCTGTTCACACCCACCGGAGGCCTCAAGTAGACCCCCCTGGCTGACTCTCGTGTGATATGCAGAAACATATTCTCGTGAAAATTGTGAAGAGTGAATACTGCAAGAAGAAACACCCTTCTAGGCAGTGCCATGTGTGCGAAGAGCACAAGAAGAAGAGTAGAACTGCCTACATGTGCAACTTCTGCGTAATGCCTCTTCACAAAGGGGAATGTTTCCAGAGATATCACACGCGCAAGCACTTCTAGGAGCTCTGGTAAGTGTTCTCCAAAAATTTCAGTTCATAAAATTAATTAGGAGATTTTATATTAATTTTTAAAGTGAACAGTGCACAAGTTAGGGTAGTAGGTTAAAAACACCGGTCCCCAGGGTGATTTAAATGTTTAAACCACCAGTCCGCAATGTGTTAATTGGTAACTCTGTCTGTGTTGCAATTAGAAATTATATTTTAAGATGCTGAATCAGGGCAAGATTGGTGGGGCATGTATAAGAGAAAATGGAACTGAACAGACAGTTTTGGTCAGAGGGCTTGGAGGGAGAAAATCACTTTGAAGACCTAGGCATAGATGAGAAGATATTAGAAGGGATATGAAGAGGGTGTAGATTGACTTAATCTTGCTCAGGATAGGTATCAGTAGGAGGGTCTAGTGAACACATTAATGAACCTTTGGATTTTGCAAAATGCAGGGGAACTTCTTGAATAGTTGAGGGACTACTAGTCTCTCAAGGAGAACTGTTCTCTATGGAGTTAGCTAAGGGGTTAAAATAAAATATTTAGTGCCTAAACTTTTTGGGTCTATTTACAAGAAGCTCAGAGCAACTTACACAAGCCTCAACAACTGTGCTGAGATGAGGTGTGAGCTTCTCCAGCTGCTTGGAGTCTCCTTCTTGAAGACACCATATTAACATCAAGTTGTACCCTTCAAAAACACTTGGAGAAGCAGCTGCACCATCCTGATGTTCCATTATCCTGACAATGCTTCGCAGAAGTCTGCGCTGGTACTTCAGGCATAGCGACTGATCTTCTGGATTTTCATGCTGTTAATAGCACTCAACATTAACATAGATCTAAATGTTATTTGTTTAGTTTTGCTTAATTCTAAGATGTGTCCTTTAAATCAAGTGCCCAGAAATGAAGAAGAACAAAAAACAAACTCTGTGGCCTGCCGTTCGCAAGCGAACTATACTGATTGAGTGACTGCTGCTTGTCAGCGAACTTAGTGCCAACTATTTTTTTTTGCAGATAGAGGGTGTCGTGTGGTAAGTGCAATGGATCCCCATGGCCGTTGTAACCGATCTGCAAACCTCAGCTTGATTTAATTTAGTAGCGTGTTTTCATCCAGGTAAATTAACATGTTCGATTATGTTTACTTGTAACATACAGCAAATGGACGAGAGGTACATAGGCTATTTCTTGCCCTCAAGAAAGAGTTTTAGCCCAAACTCTCAAATGAAAAGAAAAAAAGAAAAACGACTGGTCAACGCAGATGCGAAGTGAAACAGGAAGGCCACCTGCAGCTTGGCTCCTTAGAAAGTTACACGAAATTTTACTTGTCTGTGACCTTTGAGAATACAATATGTGACAATTTTGAACACCATAACTGAAAACATGGGATTTTCCACAACCCAAGCCAAGCGTAACATTTGTCAAGCTACTGACAAGATTTACGTTAAGCCTTTAGCACCTAAATTCCCTGTAATCCTTAAATGGATTGGGGGAACAGTTAATTAAGTGAACTCCTAGATTTCAAAGTGACCAATCCTCGAGATTTTGGGAGTGACTTGTGGACCAAGAGGAAACAGTCAGAGCTCCGAGTTTCGAGGAGAAGGCATTCTGCTGAGAGTCATATTCCGGCTCGCAAACTATTCGGATCCAAATTCAGTACCAACTAATTCTGTTACAAATTTTCTAAGTTACAGCCTCTGTGATTAGATAAACTGTGGGGTAGATACCTATCGACTAGTCATCCTGCCATGCAAGTACCTTTGCAACAAGCGGAGTGATTCTTAAGTAAAGAGAGCAAATTCAATCTAGTGCATTAGCGGTGTCCACTACTGACAACAGTTTTAATAACGTGGCTTGTGAATAAGTGTTGTGTGTGTGTGTGTGTGTAGTATCGAGAGTTCCACCTCCCCCTACCTGAGCGAAGCCCAGTTAAACGACCTGAGATTGATTCTTAGCTCTGCCACTTGAACTAGCATCTCAAAAACAGCATCCTCTTACAAATCATCCCCTCTGTCCTTCATAGAATTTTAAACGAATTCCATAAGTTTACTGGTGCCCAATCTTCTACCCATTTAATTGACAAAAAGAGGAGGTGGTAAGGAGGACGAGCGAGGAGAACCAAGCAGGCCGTAGCCGCAACCTAACAGCAGCAGTAGCCAGCAAAAGGGACGTGGCTCGACAGTTATAAGGGGGCGTCTGAGAGGAGAACGGAGAGAGGAAGGCGGCAAAAAGTGACGACAAACATGTGGGGCTTGAAGTCTCACTGAGTGGGTCAATTACACTGTTAATCTCGGTTTTCTAGATTGGAGCCACTATTTCCTTGAAACAGCTCCTCAATTATCCTCGCACGAATGAGTAAGCCCGTTCCAGACCTACTACTTCTCAGAAAATCTGGTAGCGCCGGGAATCGAACCCGGGACCTCTGGATTTGTAGGCAGGAACACTGACCACAGAGGCAGTTGCCCAGAAATGAAAGAATAAAAAATTACGATAATAAGAATTCAATCATTTTCAAGTATGTTCAGTGGCATAATGAAGATAGGGCATTGTAGTCTGTTTGATATATTCAACATGCCATGTCAGGTAGCTGAGGAACATGTTGTTAAATGGGAGGATGATTGCGATATTATGACTTGGGAAGGATCTGCAAGGGTTTGTGGCCATATTCAAAGTAATATCATAGCATTTGCCTTGCAGGACTGTGAACTCCCTTCCCCCCACAACCCGGGTATGAATAGTTAGCCTCTCTCATCTATGATGTTTAGGTCCCAAATACCCCAGTTAGCACATGATATGCCTAAGCTTGCAGTTCACCCAACATGCATCCCCAATGGAAAGAAGTTTTGTGAAAAGTCTGATGCCTGCTTCCATTCTTATGTGTCTGAATACGTGAACAATACAGCACAAAATTTTACAATTTAGCGATACATTTCTATGCATGATTTCCACATGTACAGGTTTACAGTCTAAATTCTTTGAATAGATGCCATGTCAACAAGATTTATCTCTCTAATAATTTACATAGTCCAGTACTTCATTAGCCATAAAAACAGAAGATCAAATATCTATTTCATTTTGCTGTCACACTGCTGTTTTATAGTTTTTATTTAACACCCCCACTCCAAAAAAAAAACCAAAGGAACACTTAGGAAATGGTGTTCAATTTCTGAATCTTCAGTATTACACAGAATATCAGGATCCTTCATTAAGTGCATTAATGTGACGCCCACCTCACAATTTCTTACCGTTGCCAGGTGGGTTGGGTTCTAGTTGCATCATGTTCATGCCAAAGGTTCATGAAAATCTATCTCCTGGCTCATAAGTTACTGGCAGGTGGTGAGAGAGGAGGAGAGACATGCACATGATGACACTGCTACATTTCCTCACAGAATAAAAACAGCAGACTACAAAATAATTTCTGAAATGCTTCTTACCTTGTTTAGAACTTGAAGGAGGGCAACAGCTGTTCCCAGAGTCTTCATATCTTGAGGCCACTGGCTGGACTGCTTCTGCAGTACTGGCATTTCATCCTGCAGCTGGTGCAGGGTGGAACTGCAACTTAAGCTTGACTCAAATAGCCGCTGGAACAGGAGACATTGCAGGTCTCTAGATAAAGGCAGGTCCAGATTTGTCAGCCAGTTTGCAAGCTGTCCAATACTGAGATAACTAGAGAGATCAGGCAGACCAGGGCTGTCCAGGAGACCTATAATGAAGAACAGTCCATAATTTGTATGTTTCTTTACAACCTCATATTCCACACTTCAGCTGGGATGCTTATGGATTTGTTACTCTATCCACTTAATTCCCAGATTGATGCAACATATATCTCTACATCCAGGTATGGTGTGCCATTGGAAGCAAAGTGCAACTGACTCTCATTGAAGTTCAAAAAACTTCTCAGGCCTCTCTTATGACCTCCTGGTTACACATCAAACCATTAGCTCAAAGTACATGAAAACAATGATAATTTTTCCTGAAAATATCATAACATATAGCCACGCATGTTTTATTTTATAGTTATCTATCTGGGACATTTTGATTAGGGCCACTCAATATAAGCATGTAGTACTGCAATCTCAGGGTATGTGGTAGCATAGTTGGTTGAGGCACTATGCTATAAGCCGGAAGGTTGCGGGTTTGATTCCCAATGAGGTCATTGCTTTTCTCAATTGACTTAATCCTTCCAACTGCACTATGGCCCTGGGGTCAAGTCAACCTCTAATAGAAATGGGTACCAGGAATCTTCATGGGGGTAAAGGGCAGCTGGCGTGTCAGGCTGACATCACTGCCATGTGTGAGCCGACTGTCTAGAAGATGTGGAGGCCTCGACATCTCACAACCTTATGGGCCTCCACAGCCTGTTAGAGGGACAGCTTTACTTTACCTTACCTTACTGCAATCTCACCTTTGTGTTCACTCTGTTGGCATTTAAAGCTTGATGTTATAATTACACTGTACTTAATGTGTAAACAAAGAGTTGTCATGTAAAACTGTTGTTACTTCTTTGGTTTCAATTTCTTTGATTTTCACTGAAAAATATATAATTCAATTATATTTAATATCTTTCACTTTAATCATTAAAAATTTGATTTTTTTTTTCGTTTTAGACAAATAATTTCATCATTTCTTCAACTTCTCTACAAAATGAAATTGAAGTGCCATATGAAATTTGCATTAAGTCAAAATTGCATAAGTCAGGAGATACCTGAAGTTTACATAACCAGTGATGAGACTCGCCATCGAAATCTCGATGGGCATTACAATAGTTTTTAACACTGAAATAATTGAGGATTTTTCACCTAACAGAAGATGTCTGTATAATAAGCTCCTGATGTTGGACAGCTGTTCTCCTCTTGATATGTCTGATCTCTCAAATGTGATTGCCAACGCTAGAATACTGACAACCAATAATGACTTCAGAATTCCTGGTGTGTGCTGAAGGGGTAGAAGCTCCAGAATATGCAGGTACCTACAAACAAGAACAATTTCTCAACTTTCTTGTAATCACACCATTGTGTAAACTTAATAATGATCTCAATCAAAACTTTTTTATTTCTGCACAGTAATAATGGGTTTCTCAATACCAAATCAAAACTGAATTATGTCTCAAGTACACCACCATAAATTTTTATGTTTTCCAATTTACTGGAAGATATACATATGAGTAAAGCAAAATTTCCTCCAAATTTTCAATTTCTTTATTATTAAATCCTTGCATATTAATTGATGAAATGAGGCAATTTTTAGCATGCATTGCAGACCATTTTCTTTCACAGATATGTCAATACCTCTTTATATAAAAAGAAATATAAAATTTGGCGTCCAGCAGTTTCTCTGAAGAAACTTATTGTTGCTGTCATGATTTGGGGCTTTTGAACTGTTGCAGTTTGCTCCAATGAAAATGCAGGAATGTCTGATGGGGAACAAAACCTCAAACACAGGTATCCATAGCAGCATTCTAAGAAATCATCACATGAGGTTAGTGGAAGCTTAGAGGAAGGCAAAATCTGTGTGCAAAGGAAGGGAAGAAACTGCATGGTGCCTCAGCAAAACAAGCCAAATGACATGGTACACAGAAACAAGCTACTGATCTGATGAGGAAATGCATAGGACATCACACGATGTATTTTCCTCAGTGGTTAAAACTTGGAGAGGATAGGCTGCCATCAGGTTCTGGAACACAAACTTTCTCACAGAGAAGGGTAAGAGAGAGAGGGTGGGTTATCAGGACCTTTCCATTCTCCTGCTGGCTGGTGCATGAGATACCAGAGTAGAAAACTGTCTTCCCATGATGAATATATTTACATACCTCTGCACACCCATCACATCAAGTTTCCATCCATCTGTAACTAAACTGTCCTCCTCCTTTTTAAAACTCCCATTCACTGCACTGGCCATGTCTCTCACAACTGGTGTCAGTGCTTCCAGATCATCCTTGGACATACATGTCAAGATATGACATGGATCTAACCTGGTCAACACTTTTCTAGCCAATGTGAGATGGACAACCTGGTGGCTGGCTCTGTCAATCTTCCTCTTTATCCCAGAGAACAACTTCATGATACATCTTAGGGCTGCACAAGTAAAGGCTACAACCAAAATTCTGGAAGTTAAAACAGACACAATGCCATAACACCACAATCAAAATTTAACGACTGTAAACAAGTTCACAATTTCTATAACACACTATGTCACATGGGTGTAAAGTGTGGACATTAAGATGACAGAGCAGTTAGTTAGTTATTTAGAGAGGGTGGGTTTCCCCATGCACCATGACCAGTTTGATCTATTGTGTTTCCCTCTATGATATTCTACCAGTCTCTATACCCTACCAATAAATGGTGCGTACCATCAGTCCCGCTGAGCAAGCGAGTTCGGCCACTTGCTTAGCGGTATCTATAATGCTTCCCCCATCCATCAGAGGCCTTAAAGACTATTGTTGGGCGGGAAACGTCCTGGAATTTGGCTCAGTGATCCCCTTTGGGGATATGAGGTTCTTTTACGTGCCGTAAAGTTACGACACGGGACACACAGCTTAAAGTCCTTCCCGGAGGACTTGTTCCCTGAATTTTTCTGCCCTTAAAAATTCGATGACCTCTGCCAGGTATTTGAACCCACGTACCATGAGTCATGAGGTGGGAATGTTACATCTAGACTATGGAGGCCGCTAAGATGACAGAGTAACTAACCCACTCACTCTTTAACAGAAGAACCTGAAGGAAAATCATTGCTAATACCAAAGCCTACCACTGGACATGATCCTGAGCTACCTCCATGCACTTGCCTGCTTTACAGTCCAACTCTTCTAATGTTATTCTCCAATCCCTTCCTCAGTCTTCCAAGTGGCCACTTATCAAGACGTTTCCCCAACAAAAGGCTTTCTTGTCCCCCCCATCCAAGCTACATGTCCTGTCTATAGTGTGAGTGAGTGTATAGGCACTTCAGTGTCTATGGTTATTTATGCATGGATAAGAATCAAACATTAAAACATTCGTTAACTAATTCAGTAAGGTAAAAAAGTAAAGTTGTCCCTCTGTTTAACTAATTAAGCACTACACCATGAAGGCACATGGGGGAGAAGATATATAGATCCGCATTCTCTTGACCTTGGCCCTAGGTGGAGGTGAGTGGTCAGCTTCATGCCCCTGCTGCTTTACCCCCAGGGAAATAGTCCCTGGTACCCATTGGATAGGAGGCTGGGTGAGCCCCAGAGTTGGTCTGGATGACATGGAGTAGTGAAAATTCTTTCCCACATCGGGACTTGAACTCCGACCCCCTGGTTGTTCAGCCTGCAGCCAGTTGCTATACCAATTACGCTATCTCAGTTCCTTTACCTAATTCAGTATAAAGTTAAAATTAATTATACACTTGTCAGATTGTAGAGAGGCCTTCCTAACAGTGGCTAAAATTTAATTAAAAAAGTTGCACAATGATGTGTTAAAAATCAACAACAGGAGAAGTATGTGAGCCAATCCATCCTTACAGCTACAACATGGTTAAAATGACTCAAGCAGGTAGGTAAAATTGAGGCAACTAAATAGACTTGTCTATCTCTATATCATGAAGGAGTGCCACATGTTAGTCATGCTGCACTGATCATAGCCCTAGGACACTTTGCAACGTCATGAAAATGGCAAGTTGGGTTTTATCATAACGTGGGCATTCCTGCAGGTTGTGTAAACTGATAAGGAGCACACACACTGGCTACAAACAAGTGTCAAGTCACCTTGCAACAAATGCGTATGTGTCAGGAGACATAAACATGAATTCTTGCCTCACAATGGAGCTCAAAGACTGTCACACTTCAACTTCAACAACTTAGATTTGCAAAGTCTGTGCAAACAAGTTGACATTGCTAAAGTTGACAATGAATATATAAAAAAGCTTCATATATAGCATAGAATTTGTCCATGAACTCATTACCGAATCTGTGGAACTGACAGGAAAAGATCTGGCCTTCACTGGCAAGGGCACAATCAGCTAGACCAGGGGTCGGCAAAGATTTTTCGTAAAGGGCCAAATATAAAATACATTACACTCTGAGGGCCAAGAGGCAAACTCGAGGATCTTTAAAGGTTGGTACAGTTAAAATAACAGGTCAAAAAACAAGTTTTCTCAAATTTACTGGTGAAAATGTAACATAATAAAAATACAAAAGGAACTACAATCATTGTTTGAAACACAGCTTTAGGCTACTAATGGGATGAATGAAATTTTTTTTTTTAGATAACATTTCTTCAAATTGGGGGTCAAAGTTAGTACTCCCTATCATCATAATTGATTGCAAATGTTCGTCTGTTAATGCTGACCTGTATTGAGATTTTACATATTTCATCTTTGAAAATGTCTTTTCACACAGGTAGGTACTACCAAATACAGAGATCAAACCTCGAGCATATGATCTTAATTCACCATATTCATCACTTGGAAGACACTTATAGAATTCTGTTAGATTGTTCTCTTGGAATTTGCCTTTTAGCATGTTATCACACTGCAGATTAATCACTTACAATTGAAGGTTAGGTGGAAGTTCCTCAATTGTACAGTTAAATGGATTTTCAAATCTGGAAATGTCTTCTGCACTTGCATCAAGATCCGAAAAACATTGCTGGAACTGTTTTTTGAGCTCAGAAAATATATCACCTGCAAATTCGTGCGGGAATGGGGAATCCACTTCTTCTTTTAATGTTTGACAGCATGGGAAATGCACGAAACAGCTTGACATGATTTGTGACTCAATCAAAGCCAGTTGTCGTCGAAATGATTTTACCGCAGTATAAGTTTCACATATTAGCACTGTTTTGCCTTGTAGCTTCAAGTTGAATCCATTAAGAAATCCCATGATATCAGCAGCAAAAGCTAATTTCCAAAGCCATTCAGTGTTCGATAATAGTGGTTGAGGGCGTTTTTTCTCATTGAGAAAAATTTCAATCTCTGCTCTGAGTTCAAAAAATCTTAATAAAACTTTACCACTGCTGAGCCATCGAACTGCTGTGTGGTAGGGTAAGTCAGGATATTCGGCTTCCACTTCTGACAGAAAATCACGGAACTGACGATGGTTCAGCCCACGAGAACGAATGAAGTTCACCGTTGACACGACTGGTTCTAAAACACACGACAGATTAAGATATTTGCCACAAAGTACATGCTGGTGAATGATACAATGAATAACCATAGGCCTTGTACACCTTGCATTTTCACAAGCTGTGTAAATGCTTCCAACTAAGCCTTTACCTGTTCCAGACATATTTTTACCACCATCAGTTGTCACACATTTTAGCTGATTCCACTTCAGATTGTACTTCGTTAACATTTCCTCAACTTCCTTGAAAATGTCTTCGCCTGTAGTTGTTCCACGCAGACTATTCATAGAAGCTAATTCTTCAGTCACTTCAAAGTCAGCATTGACTCCTCGAATAAACAGCAGCAATTGAGCAGTATCTGTAATGTCTGTCGACTCATCAAGAGCTAAGGAAAACCACTCGAAATCATTTGCCTTGTTAATTAATTGGTTAGTGATGTTGCTACCAATGTCCTCAACTCTTCGGGCAACTGTTCTCGTGGAAAGGCTGATATTATTAAATAAATCCATTTTCTCTGGACACATTTCTTCAACTGCTACAATCAAACACGATTTAATTAACTCACCATCAGTAAAGGGTTTTCCTTCCTTGGCTAACAAATGAGCTACTCGCAGACTTACTTTACTTGCAGCCTTATTTCCATTTTTCATTTTCGTGAAGAAACTGCGTTGTAATGAAATACTCCATTTTAAAGTTTCTAATTTTTGTGACCGTTCCTTCCCTGTGAGTTGGGAATACTGTGCCGAATGCTTAGTCTGGTAATGCCGACGTATATTGTACTCTTTTAGTACAGCTATAGTATCACTGCACAATAAACACAATGCTTTGCCATCTAATTCAGTAACAAAATAATTCTCACTCCACTCTGCCTTAAAAGCACGACATTCCAAGTATACTTTTCTCTTCTTTTGTGGTTTCGACAGTGACATGATGGATATCCACTGGTATTAAAATGACACAGAACAGCGATACACGTGGCATTTGTAACACTGCGTGTCATCACAGCTCGGGCCACGAAGGAACGTGCAAATGGGAAGCTATAGGAGCGGCACACACGGCAATTCTCGCAACTCCTCAACTCAAGGTCGGCTGTTGGAGTGCGTAATCATCCACAGACAATATGTTCGAAAAAACGTAGGTTTCTTCCTATAAATAAAGCTTCATAGACGCAGAAATATTAAACTCATATTATAATAATTATAATAATAATAGAGCTAATAATTTCATGAAATACTATCCCACTTTGACATTTTTAAGAGTTTGGAAATGTAAAATCCATTCTTAGTGCGCGGGCCGCACAAAAAGTGGCGGCGGGCCGGAGTTGGCCCGCGGGCCGTAGTTTGCCGACCCCTGAGCTAGGCCATGGGAAACTAATCTGTCAGTATAAACTCCCATGTAGTTCATGTAAGCAGATAAGCATTTGGCAAAATGCTAACAATATGTTAGGGCTGATGTTTCACTGCTCATGTGACTGATGAGTCACAGGTTGCAGGACCATTCTTGTTTAGTGGCAACATACTCTTACAGCAGTTACCTGTGGGATATACGTGTATGCTTATGTCTCTTGTATGTGGTTTGTTTTCTCCAATACATACTGCAGTAACCTCCATTCTTGACATAGGCGCATTATATTTCTCTTGTCTAAGTCCAGGTCCTCCATAAATATCATGATCACATTCACTGCCGGACTGGCCTGGGTTATTTAATGCATTTATTTATATGACTCAGCAAATAGATTAACTTGTCACAGCATTACTCTGGCCGCACTCTTGGTCTGATTGGTTTTTGGGTTACCTGTTTCAGCATCTTGTCCAATCATTGCATTACTTTCACAACAAAGACTTGGTTTGACAGGTTTTCGAGCTGATCTGCTGCAGCTTCAGCAGATCTGTAAATATAAAGTTGACCATATCCTGGCTTATTTGCCTCATCTGGACACAGCAATGAGCTCAAGTGGTAAATATGGCCATGTATCCCAAAACATCATGGACAATTTCCAAGTGGTGATTTAATTTATGCATCCATCAATGTCAATGTGACTGCTGAGTTGTATTCTTGTAATACAGTGGGTGACTCAGACAGTCAGTTGCGTGAAACCTTTCCATCATGACAGCAGTGCATTTATTCCATGTGTTTAACTCATTTCTCCAATAACTTGCATTGCACTACCCACAGTTGTAACATATATTTCTTGTGTTATGCTCTCCCGTGTTAGAAATAATATATTTTAGCATCATATTGTCTGTGTTTTGTTCCATCACCACAACAAGAAATATGGATACACCATATTCTTCTAGTCTTTTTTACAGCGTGTTTCAGCTCACTGAGCTATCATCAGGTATTTGACTTGTTTACATACACCTGTATTGATCTGCTTGTATCCCTACCTTGGCCTAGTGAGTACATATTGGAATACTGTTCTTTTAGTAATATGTAATGCTGTTATATATAGGAAAGGTGCTGTTAAGATTAAATATTAATAGTTAAAATGTTATATCACTAAAATTAAAAATGATGTGTTTGTAAAGGCTTTATAAAGTTTTTATCTGGGTGTAGTGGTTGTGTTTAGTTCTTCTGCTGGTTTATTTCTTTGGGGGTCTTCCTTGCCTAGAAAGTGACCACAACTTTTATCAGAATATACATGTTTCTTGTTTATATGTTGAGTGGAAGTGGGTTTTTATCTACCGTGTATTGATGTGGTATGTGTTTGTTGGTTTTTGAACATGTGATTATGTTTTTCTCCTTGTTTCTGCCTGTAGGAATGTTATGAATACTAGCAGACCAACACAGGTGTATGTAAACAAGTGAAATACCTGATGATTGCTCAATGAGCTGAAACATATTAAAAATGATGAATATATGGTGTATCCATATTACTTATTGTGGTGATGGAACAAGACAAAGAAAACTCTCATTACTCACAACTGATGAGTCCTACAGCATTTCACTCTTCCTCTCACTGTCAATCACGTTTTTTCTTCAACGTTCTCTGTCGGTTTTCAATGTCTCAGAGTTTAATTTTTGTCAATTAGTCTATTTCATTTCTTCCCTAATGATTCATTAGCATTTCTTCTATGGTTTCTCAGGATTCCTTCACATGGATCAGCCATTTTTACACCTCTCAAAACTTTTACACCCTGTATTAAATGCTTAAATTTCTTTTTAACACTTTCAAACATTGTATTAAGTTCATAAAAGGTTACGTATGTGTTCAATGTTAAGTTCAAAAACACACAACTGCCATTTCTCCTCCTCCTCCTCCGAGTAATTTTACACACTGCATTATGTTCACACAATTAAGTTCATAAGAAATTACACAAGTGTTTCAGGTTACACACTGTTATTGCTGCTTAGCAATCCTGAAACAGCTGAATGCTGAAGGTAAACATACCTCAATGTTACTTTATATATATAAAAAAAGTAAAAGTAAAGCTATCCTTGTAACAGGCTGTGAAGGCCCATAGGGTTGTGAGACGTTGAGGGTCCCACATTATCTAGACAATCAGCTCAAAGATGGCGGTAAGGTTGTCAGCCTTACGCACTGGCCGTGTTTTACTCCCCAGGAAATTTATTTCATTAATTCCTGGTACTCATTTCTGTTGGAGGCTGAGTCGGCCCCAGGGCCATAGTGCGGCTGGAAGGATTAGGTCAATCGAAAAAAATCCAATGACCTCATCAGGACTTGAACCCGCAAACTTCCAGCTTGTAGCATAGCCCCTCAACCAACTACGCTACCACGTGCTACATTATTTATATATACTTGAAGATTAAATAATCTTTAGTTGTTTCTTTTCCTAACTAATCATCATCATCATCAGTAATCTGTCAGATGACAGGTCCACAGTCTCTTCCAAAACAATTCCTCTACTTAATGCGATCTAGAGCTTTATCCTTCAAATGACAGTATCCTCTTCTGTCCCCAAGGTCATCCAGCATCTTCTTCCTCGTCTTCTTGTCACTTCTATCCGCCCCTCTATCTTTCCTTCAATAACTTCTTTTAGAAGGCAGTTTCTGCGTAAAACATGACCAATCCAATTAGCCTTCCGTTTTCTTATTTCGTGTAGGATATTCCTCTGCTCACTGACTCTAATTAACACTTCTTCATTTCTCACATAATCGGTCCAACTGATCTTCTCCATCCTTCTCCAACACCACATTTCAAAACTTTCCAGATGTTTCTGATCTACTGCCCTAAGTGTCCATGTTTCAGCCCCATACAGAGCTATGCTCCAAATGTAGCATTTCACTAGTTTCTTCCTCAAATTTAAGTCCAATTTGCTGGTAAAAAGATTCTTCTTCTTGCTAAATGCAGCTTTTGCCATGGCAATCCTGGATTTAATTTCACTAGTACACCTTCCATCATCTGTTAACAAGCTACCCAAATATTTAAAACATTTCACATTCTCCAGTTGTTTTTGGTCTATCTTTATTGTGACTGGGGTTGGTTGTCTCGAAATTTTCATTACTTTTGTTTTCTCCACATTCGTTTCCATGCTATAGCACCTCCCAATTTCAATTAGTCTATCAAGTATGCCCTGTAGCACAGTTTCTTCCTTAGCCATTAACACAAGGTCATCTGCATATTTCACAGTTTGAATAATTTGCCCTCCTACTTTGAAGTCACCGAGCCCATCCAGAGCTTCCTTGGTAAGGCATTCGCTGTACAAGTTGAACAGAATTGGTGATAAACAGCATCCTTGTCGAACTCCTCTTCCAATCTGCACACTTCCTGTCTCCCCCCTGTCCAGTCGTACTCTAACTTTCTGATCCATGTACAATTTGCTAATCAATCTTCTTTCATGCCAATCGATACCTGTTTCTTTCAGGATCTGCATTAATTTGGTCCAGTTTACCCGGTCAAATGCCTTCTGCCAGTCTATGAAGCAAACACACAGTTCTTCATCTATCTCCAAAGTTCGTTCCGCTATAATTCTCATCATCCCAATTGCATCCCTGGTTCCTTTTCCTCTTCTAAATCCAAACTGATCTTCTCCAAGTACATCCTCTATTTTCCTTTCAATTCTTCTTTTAAGTATCTTTGCTATTATCTTTGCCGTATGTGCAATAAGGCTTATTGTGCGATGGTCGCTGCATTTTGTAGCTTTCGTCTTTTTCTTTAAGGCAATCATTGTAACTTCTGTAAAGTCGTTGGGCCACTCTCCAATTTCATATATGGTGTTCATTAGTTTTGTCAGTGTTTTCAAACCACCTTCTCCCAGTAACTTGAGCACATCTCCAGGTACATCATAATCTCCTGTAGCCTTTCCCTTCCTCATTTCCTCCGATGGGGGGAGTAGTATACCTCCGGATTGTTCTGTCTCCAGAGGAAACATCTCGCATACATGGTATCTCTGTTTTTGGAAAGAGACTATCCAGGAAAAGTGATAATGTGGTAGTTTTTCCATTTGCTTTCCACATCGCAGTACAGCAGCTGTTCAAACCACTCTGGTCACTCCTGTTGCTATACGAACTTGAACCATCTCAAGCATCATTTGCTTTGTGCTTCAAGTCGCTACTGATGACGCTGCTTCCAGCATCAGTTTTTGGTGTCTCTCTTCGTCTGATGCCTACCCTTTGACCTGTCCAGCAAGGGAGGCCCTGCCAGTAGCTACGCTACTGCTGGTATAGCTCTCAGGGTCCTTGGCAAACAAATAATATGGTAAATTATTTTGAACAATGCATGGCATGCCTTTTATCCAGACCAATGTCATCAACGTTGAAAATTAAAAGCAATTACAAAAAATTGTGGTAGAATAATAGTCATCTCCAACATATCTATGATATAACATAACCTATATGAACTCAAAATTAGCTTTAATTCTCTCTGGAAAATGTACTGTGGGATGTCATTATATGAAGAGACAATCACGTGTTGAACTGTTCTATAACATTTATTGCAGTTGCACAGTATACACAGACGAACTTGAGTTTGAAGAAATGAAGAAAAATAACAATAGTGAACTCCTTGAACACTGAACTAGAATTGTAGAACTGTAACTGTAAACTTACAAGTCCAAGTCATTATTCTGACTGATGGTCCGTCAGTCTGTCTGCCTTCGTGTTGAGCCCTGGCTGGGGCTCATGACCAGATTTTTTTTTTCTTTTTCTTATATGAAAGTTACTGTCCTGTTCATTTGGGGCACCCTCTCTGACAAGAGGTCGGGTCTGTCATTTGTCAGTCATAGTCTGTGTTAGTAAGTCCATTGTCAGTATTTACTTCTACTTACAAATTTAATCATAATTCCTATTTCTCTTCGATAAGAGAGTTACATGGGGACTGCACATAGAAATGATCGAAGCCAAGGCCTTCAGAACATTCATTAGAGTATATTCCCTATTCAAAAGTGTAGACTTCCAAGTCCAAGTCACATTGCGACTGACGGTCAGTCAGTCAGTAAGTCTTTGTGTTGAGCCCCATGTGGGGCTCATGACCAGATATTTATTACCTTTAACAGTTATGGGCTTATTTTTGTGGTGCGCCTTCTCTGACGAGATGACGGGTCTGCCTTTTGTATGTGCTGCTGGCCCTTGCCAGTGCAGTCTTTCTAGGGTCTGAGTCCCTTAGGACTCGAGACCATATTTTACTGTCAGATTTGAGACTTCCCTTTTCGTCACCTCTTACAACTTGCAAGGTCATGGTGGAGGTCCGTAACCTTGCACTCAATGTATCTTCTTATATAACCAAAAGTTGACCATATAGAAAATGTGTCACTGTCTGTATTGTTGTAGGCTTTGCCTAGCAACAGCTGTTTACTTGCTGTTGCTAAGCAATGATACTTGTGTTGTCACATTTGCTTGAATGTGGGCAGTTCCCACAGTACAATAAACTAGGAGTTATCTGTTGATATATTCCAATAAACCCACCTGTTTTCCTGCACACCTGGCTTCTTTAATGCATCCAACCCTTCTGAACAGGACTCAGAGCTGCAACCTATTTCTTGCACAACATGATTTGCGAAGCACTCAAGCTGCTCTGGGTTTAGGACTGATGTTACCAGCAATGCATTTGCTCCTGTTAGTATAATAGGCCAAGCTTCCCTGATGTGGGACATCAAATGCCTTGCAGCAGACAACATAATGTCTTGTCTTGTCTTATTATTATTCACATACAAGACCACAGCTTGTAGTTTCTGCAGGATAAGCTTCACCTAACAGAACATAAGAATGCACATGGCAAATATTAAATATCTGGAACTCATAATATTTTCCATTACATGGAAGCCTAATGAGGACTCAAGGAAGCTTCTTGTGCCCAGATATGAAAACGGGATGGTACCTTAACATGATTGATGTCAAAATTGACTTAGGTTAGTTTATAAATGAGGTTTCAATACTTCCAGCATTGTTGTAAATCAGATTAGTGAAGCATTCTGGATAATGTGAAATGACTGTGAATGCTTGAAGTGTCATTTATATCATTATGCATTACCCAACACCTAGAACGTTTTAGCCTTATTTTCCCTTATTCTATCTTTATATTTGTTATGTATCTAAGTGATATTGAAGGAGCTCACATGTGAGGTATGGCAGCAGCTGAAGACATCACAAAGTATCTCTAGTGCACAGTTTGTCATTTATGTTTCTGAGTTCCACAAAATACAGTCATGGCAGAAAAAAATACTTCAGGAGCATTTAAGAGGTAAGGTTGTTCCTGTGATAATTAATTAAGCACCATGCCATGAAAATGTGTTGGTCAGTGGAGGTGTAGATCCACATATTCTTAACTGCAATATTAGATGCAAGTGTGTGGTCAGTTTCTAGTCTGGCTGCTTTACCCCTGGGAAATGGGCTGCACCACAGCTCAAGCGGTTAGTCACTGGCTTCTCACCACGGTGGCCTGGGTTCGATCCTGGGTCTGGTCAACTGGGATTTGTGGTGGAAAAAGTGGCACTGGGGCAGGTTTTCTCCGAGTACTTCGGTTTCCCCTGCCTCTTCATTCCACCAAATTCACCATCATCATAATCACCTGGGGCAGGCTACTATAGGTAAATCAGTGGCTGCTGTGCCGAGTGGACCCAGTTGGACTCCACCCCCTATCAAGCGAATTTAATTTTAAATTTCTTACCCTTGGTACACCTTGTATATGTGGCTGGCTGGGACCTAGAGCTGGTCAGGAGACTGTGAAGAAGAAAAAGCTAGGCATCCAATGATTTCTTGGCTGCCCAGCCCGTAGCACCTTATTGCATGAGATATCCTGACTCTTTAGGAGCATTAACCTTTAAAGTCTGAATGTCACGTATACAGGTCACAAGCGGTAACCGGAGCTGGCTAAATGACGTGTGTACACATCGCAGGACACATGCTCTCTTTGGGAGTGCTGGCAGTTTGACCTTGGGTTGCAAACCTACACAAACCTACGTGAGGTCATGTCAGTGGTTCATTCCTTAGTTCTGAACAGAGAAATTTTTTATCTCGGTCCTGGTTTCGATACTATTTACGTTTAAATATGACTGTTTATGACCTGGTCAGTCAAATATAGCCCAGCTTTGTTTCGAGAACTGATGAGGAAATATTTATCGGTGCTTGGAAATGAGAGCTTGCAAAGCCTTCAAGGAAGTCTGACGCATTCAAGGATTGGTTTTCATTGGCGTATTATCAGTCAGGAAGTCAGTGTTGAATTGTCTAATATTTCTTTATCAGTTAGAAAGTCAGTGTTACTGTCATATATTCCGTTATATATCATTTTTAGTTTGCATCTTCGAAGAAGTATAAACCCACTGAGCCAGTATTACTTTGTGAGTAAAAGTCATCTTCGCCACTGCAAGTTTCATTATGTGTCGGACTGGCACTCTTTTCGACTAGTATTATAATTACTTTGCATTACTATTTTGCGAATATTACCAACAGGTGAGAGTGTCGCTTTGTCAATCAAAATAATTTATTCGATTTTGCTAGAAACCCCCCTCCCCCAAGATGATTCTTCAATCGCACTAGCCGAATATTATGGTCAGTGGCGTTTCTTGGGGAGCCCAAGGTTACCTGGGGCCCAAATGAGTCGACTTGAGGTGAAACATTCACAACACTGGTCAACCAAAGGGAAACAAAGACATATTTGTTCTCAGAATATGAAGCGCAGAAGCACGCTCTACTACTGTCGGCTGTTTCGAGACGTGGGTTGCGCTCTGTGTGTTCTGGCTACTTTGAGACGTGGCAGACGCGCATCAGGGTGAGAGTTATCGTAAACTGTGAAGTGACGCAGTTCAAACTCGTATACAGTCTGAACAA
This sequence comes from Cryptotermes secundus, assembly GCF_002891405.2. Taxonomy (NCBI): domain Eukaryota; kingdom Metazoa; phylum Arthropoda; class Insecta; order Blattodea; family Kalotermitidae; genus Cryptotermes; species Cryptotermes secundus. The sequence goes on along the minus strand of NW_019722426.1, from coordinate 65,064 downwards.
AATATTATTGTATATAGTGTGATTATATTTACAATATCACCATGATTCAAGGCTGAAGAAAAAACAATGGGTAAGTCCTTTGCAATTTCATAACATATATAATAAAGATTATATTTTGCAATTCATGACAAAATAATCACAGTTAATTTTCGTTTGTAAAAATTGCTCTTCTGTGTACATGTAGAAAAATTTATTGTCTTTCAGGTTGTTTTTAGTTTTTACTTCTATGTTGCATAGAACAGAAAATATGGATTTTTTTTGACGGTTTGCAAATTTAATTAATCAGGGTGATTTAAATACCGGCCTCAGAGGGCTCCCGGCAATTTAAAAGTCCGTATGTTAAAGGTTAACAGAGGAGAATCATGTGAAAATTTTAAATGACAGTGATTCTGATAACTGATTTTATACCTTAATCAAGTCCATCAGAATTATCAAGAAAAGACAATGAAGATGGCATTTTGAAATGTTCAAATAGCTCAGTGAGCCATGATATTTCCTCTCATTTCAGCATTATAAACTTATATGTTTGAAAAAAGTGTTAATAAAAGAATGAAACAACTTTTAAGCTGCTCTTTCTGACACTATGAAATGACAATTTACTCACAGTAACCATTCTCTGGGTGAACGTACAGCAATCACAATAGGTAGTGAGAAATCATACCAACAACTCCTTGCAGTCAGCTTCACCGAAGTTGTCAATTCTCTGTGCAACAAGGTTCCATAATTCGCTATTCAAATATGGGTGTAAGTAAGAGAGGTTGGTAGCACTGATGTCCTCTTGCAATGCTGCCAACTGCAGGTCAGCAGCAGATTCATACTTGACACTGTAGTGTATCAGCAGTACTTTCATTTCTCCCCAGTTATAGCACAGCTGAAGAAATGCCACCATCAGCAGGCAATTCTGCCACAGTAAATAAAATACACTTGAAAACAATTTTAAGATTTCCATAAAACATATAACAGGGATGGATTCAATTGGTCTGTTTGAGCCCTCATCCAAAACAAATAAAGTTACTCATTTCCTTACATGTTCCCTATGCAGTAGTGCCTGTCCCAGCTTTCCAAGCAAGTCCTGCAACTCTGTCATCATGCTGCTGAACTTCAAAACTATCTGAGATGGTACAGAATGATCAGCCACTCGAGTTCCGCGAAGAAAATGGCACATGAGTTTACTGATAATTTGCAGGAACAGAAGGGTACAGTCACCTGAAATCATTGTCACAACTTCTGCATATATGTTTATGGATTTACAACAGTGTAATCTTTCCACTGGGTAACTACTTCCATGGCACAGGGTCTTTTTTGAAATGTTTATATGTACTCAGCAGGAGAAACAACTCCCTGCTTCTGAGAAACTGAAGGTTCATCACTGCGTTCACAAAAGTCCACCACTGGAACTTATCCTGAGGCATGCGAATTCCCCTCATACCTTCACATTAATCCACCATAATCCACTACCCTTCCACTTACTCTTACATTTCCCAGTCAGCTTCTTCTTCCTTAGAGGTTTCCCAATCAGTTCTATGTGCACTTCTCACTTTCATCACCCTTACAATATTAGATAAAGAGCATATTTTCCATTTATTGTTTATTTCATGGCAGTGTCAATAGATTACAGAAAAGGTAAAGCCATCCATACACTTAATTATGTAATTAAGCAATATGCCATGAAGGCATATGGGAAGTGAAGGTAGAGCTCAATAGATTACAGAAAAGGTAAAGCCATCCATACACTTAATTATGTAATTAAGCAATATGCCATGAAGGCATATGGGAAGTCAAGGTAGAGCTCCACCATCCTTGAAATTGGCACATGATTTTGACAGAGGCAAGGGGCCAGCTTCATGCTCCCTGCCACTTTACCTCTGGGGACAGGGCCCCAGAGCCAGTCTGTATGCTACTGAGAACAATTTCTCACCCCTTCTGTGAGTTCAGATTATATAGCATCAAATAACAGAACAACAAATTAGAAAGGATATAAAAGGAAGTGAATATGGCCAATCTGAAGTACTATCCCAGCATCTGCCTGCATGGATTGAGGAAAACTACAAAACACCTCATTCAGGATAGCTGGTCTCTGTGCTAAAATTTCAACCTGGTACCTACCATACAGCAGAGTGCTATTTGCTCAACTGCATCATTTAGCATGAAAGAGCATAAGTTCTGAGGCTTCTCATTATGTAATCACCTCAATTCCTGTTACTTATTCTTTGCTTGGGGGTGTAAGGTAAAGGTAAAGTTGTCCTTGTGCTTAACTAATTAAACACAAAGCCATGAAGACATATGGGGGAGTGGATGTAGACCCACGTTTTCTTGACCTTGGCACTAATTTGAGGTGGTGACACAAAAAAACATAAAATGTAAAGCTATCCCTGTAACAGGCCGTGAAGATCCATAGGGTTGTGAGACATCGAGGCTCTCACATTTTCTAGACAATCAGCTCACAGAAGGTGCTAAGTTTGTCAGCCTTATGTGCCGGCCACCCTTTAGCCCCGAGGAAGATCCCTGGTACAGGCTTAGTCAACCCCAGGGCCATAGTGCAGCTGGAAGGATTGGGCCAACTGAAAATTACAAATATCAAAACCAATTCAAGTTACATAGTTTTCAGATTAAGAAACACAGTTGTGAGGCTTTTATGAATAGAGGTAACTAAGCATCACATCAGGATGGCATAATAGGTATGAAGGTAAAGCTCCATGCATTCCTAACCTCAGGATTAGATACAGGTGGGCAGTAAGCCTCATGCTCCAATCAATTTTACTTCTAGAAAGCCCCTAAGTACAGTGCACCTTTGATCTACTGCAGATTCTGACATACTGCAGTTGTGATCATCTCTCTCCATATGATTACATACTGTAAATGTCAATTTCACACATAACACAGGTAGCTTACTACATGGGTACTGAAGCTATCTCCAAAATCCGTGTTACATTGAGGGTCCACCATGATTCTGGATGTGGTGGTGAAGAATTTTAAACATATAACCTGTACAAAGCATGAAACAGAAAGAGAAATCAGTTTAATGAACAGAAGTTGAAAAAAGGGAAAGCTGAGAAAATAGGGACCCATTCAATGCAATGAATACAAAGTTCAACCGACACCTAACATGTTAACTTCAGATGACAGAAGTCAGTAATCCAGTTGTTTTAAAGCCTCCCCTTCCACTACTATCTTTACAAGGGGGAGGTTTATGTCATCCCCTGGTGAGCTATGCTAGCAGGTGCATAAGTTCCTGGTGCGGTCAGCCATGCTAGACAGACTGAAGGGTATGAGCCAAATAAAAATAATCCTGGTCTTTTAAATTGGAAGTTGGATGCAGGGCCAATATCATCATCTCATAAAACAACAGACATATGCAGGATCTCAGGTTCTCACCGCAGTGAACATGAAGAGTTCTATCTTCTTGCTTTGCTTACTCTTCTACCCTGAAGATGGAGGTGATCTGTTCATCCAGAATGTTGGATGACTTTCACTGGACTACGCATCATTATATCCCAGAAGATAGAACTCTACAATATATGGATGGATGCAAGATCAGAGAGGAATGGGTATCTGTCATGAAGGAAACAAAAGGTTTTTAGAGGACCTTAGAGACAAGGGGTAAACAAGCACATAAGTTCTTGTAAAGTACCCATCACGACAACGATCATAACAGATCCAGCAGCATCAGAGAACGCGGAAGAACAGCGAGATCTCACAAACAAATGAAAGTGCAACCAATAACATAAGTTGAACTTTAATTCACGAACTTTTAACCAATAATAATAATAATTAAACTAGTTAAAAAAGAACTAGACACAGTTGTGAGCGTAAGTAAAGTGAGACTGTAAAAACAAGTGAAAGTGTAAGCAGTGACATGAATTGAACTTCGATTCACGAACTTTTAACTTTTAACAATTAAATTAGAATAATAATTTTAACCTGTGTTTTATAAAAAGAACTCGATATATTAGTGAGCATAAATCTGGATAAGATACAGGGTCGAATGAGTGAAAAGTGAACGTGACCGCGTGTAATTATACAGCTGTGTTCATACACCTGAGGACGACCTCTTGAGGTTGAAACATGTAGTGATAATAAAAAACGTTTTGTGTAGTCGGTAAATTCACTCTACCATTTCTTGTAAAGAGTTTGCCCAGTTTTTTCTTTATCAAGTGAAAGCTATTTTATGTCCATTACCTACAGGATACTACAACTGAAGCTATTTTTGCCAAAGTTACTATCAAAGAGTGCTTCCCTAATGTCTATTTAAATGACCTTCAAAAGACGTTTACAACTATTAATGTAATAAGACGCTTATTAGAAGGCTGTCCTTGCAATAACCGAATGAAACTTATCTCTAAAAATTGTTGCCGATTCCTAATTTTCCCACTCATGAGCTACTTACCCTGCTGTTTCTCAAGCACTACCACACAGTCCTGGTTCAGATGGAACAACAGGGTTCTCATTAGTTCAACTGTCTGACCACCAGACAACAAGGTTATGGCAGTTTGGAACTCAGTACAGAACTCTATCGGCAATATATCTCTGAGTGTCGGTACCTTTTCAGCCTCCCTTGAACTGAGTGTTATTCTGAGATTTAACAGCTTTGCTACAAATTTCTGCAGCCGACTAAGTTTCACAAACATCTTCAAAACATCACAGAAGAAAGTGGTATATGCTACTCTTATTTCTTCAGTTTCTTTCTTTGCTAACATTACATGTTCCAAAATCTCACTTACTTTCGGTTCAATGATTAGCGGTCTTAAACGTACGAATGCACACAAAACTTCCAGTAAAGCTAAAGAAATGGAGTCTTTTGACGTGGAAGAAATTGCAGCTGATATTAATGCCTGCAACCACTCTTCAAATGGTACTTCATCACTGTTGCCATTCACGACATTTGTATCTGACAAGACACCAAGAAGATTTCTTATTACTTTCATTGATATGTCATTTATTTCCAGAACTTTTTGGATATGACATTCTGGAAATGATGTCTTAAACTTCTTGTATTTCAGTACAGATTTATATCCACCACATGAACTTAATTTAATTTTAGGTTTAAATCCAACAAAATAACACAGAGTTATAAACATCTTGTGAACAGATTTTGCATCACTTTTGAAACTAGACACAAATGCTTGAAATACAGAAGAAAATAAGTGAACAGTTGAATCTGATGGGCTGTTAACTACTGCAGATGAAACACACTCAAAAAGGGCTTCAAGAATAACACTCCGATGGCCACTTTCTTCTGAAAAAAGGGACACGAACACCAGAGATATTTCTTTAGAACGTGTCTTAGGAAATAGAACTTGCTGCATACATTTGAATATCTCAAATTTGAGGTGACTTGCAGTTGAATCTGCCACATGTTGACTGGGTATGATCTCAAGAAATTTAATTGCAGGTTGTAATGCTTTCTGAATGAACAAAACAGAAAACACTTCCTTTTGAAAGACTTGTTTGTTAAGAACACAGATGGATTGCAATATTCTCACACAAAAGTCAACATTCTCTCCGTTAATGGCAACATTTAAAACAACACTGATGAATTCAAAAAACTGTTCCAGCTGCTGCTTGAAGTAGTGCTGAAAGCTTGTGTTCTCTAGCACACAAACTGCACATTCTAGAATGGTAAACTCTGAATTCTTGAATGTACTCTCTGATTTCAGAAGTTCACACAGAATCTGGAAACAATGCAAGTTACAATGAAATTACATAACATTTACAGTTGCACCTTGAATATTGCTGGCTATAGTAAACCATATCACATGCCTTAGCCTGCGATATCCAAGTTGGTAACTTTGCTATTTTTAAGAATTTTTCTGAGACCTGTACAGTCAATGACAAATTACACATACTACACAATTTCTTGCCAAATAAGTGGAAATATTTACATGACTCTTCAGATCACCAGTATATAGCAGGATGCCTCATAATAATATGGACCTTACAAAGTGATACTCTCAAACATGTGTTCAGATTGTCTCACAAGACTCTCCTTAGAATGCAGAGACTGAATTAAGAATCCCCAGAATTTAAGATGTTATACTTACAGCGATGTCAAGGTAAACAGCACACAACAAAAGAAGTAAGTCTATTCTGAGAATTCATATTTTCCAAAAATGTTCCTTCTTATGTGGCCTAAATGACCTCCACATTCATTTACTGCATATGCAATTCTATTACTGCAAAGCTAATTTCACTAAAAACATCACACTGGGTAGTCTGAAATAATTTTTCAGTTCTTTAAATATCAATCATGTCAAAATATATTTCACGTAAAAGTCCTAGATCTCAATGAGACCTGCATTTTATCGTAAAATACATACTTTTTCATTATGTAATTTCTTATAAAATAAGTTATTTTGAGAAAATTCATGAATTATGATTTGAGCATTAGGTAAAGTGTTATACAAGACCAAAACAAACCAAAAGTATATTTGTTTACTGAATACTAAGTTTCATCAAAATCCACTTAGTAGCTTCAGCTGATGGCTGACATGGCACCCCACTGTCCAATCAATCTGTACTATAAACTGAGAGAAACTGATATGTGGTCATAAGTGTGTTACGCACATAACAGAACTGGGTCCATGTGATGCGAACCTTTGACCAAATGTATTTTAGAGCTAACCTGAGAAAGGGAACATTTGACAGGCGGTCTGATGTTAGCACTGCTCAGTTTCTTCATGTGACTGCTGTTTAAGCAGGCCTTAAGCACAGACCAAACATCCTCTGAATTTTGATTCCTTTCCCCGTAATCACACAACCACTTCAAAATGAGCTCCTCTTTCCGTTGAACTGGCAAATAATTTGATTTAAATGCTGCCAATGCCAATCGAAGTCGTTTAGGTAACGGTTCCTCTTCTTGATCAAGTCTTCTCAACAATTCTGACAAACAATGAATAACATTGCTAGTATCATCACTCGTTTCGCTTACAAACCGTTCTTTTACAAAATGTTTTTTGCTGGTGATATATGGGGCAATGCAACATATTACATGTGATGACATATGCAATTCACATTAATTACTGGGATTATTCATGCTACATTTACTATAAAATATACAAACTTTAATATCTTATTTTAACAAGCCTAAGAAATACCAGCACAACACGGTTACTTTCAAGACTGATTGTAACGACCATTGTCTTACTACAGTGAATATACTGTTGAAAACACATTATTGTTATAGCTTAACACGCACGATCTCTACAAAGCATGACATACCCCAGAGTATGGAAATTTACTACGACAGTAATACACCCGTACTCTGGCAAGAACGTCAACACGTGTATTGCCATTTGTTACCAGTACCTAACCTCATTTATTGTTCTCTCTAAGGATTATCAACCTACTCTATATGTACCTCTTACCTTAATGGAATTTAGGTCTGTATCATTCTATGGTGGTATAAAAATGATAGTATAATTTATTCCTACGCTACAGCATATAAAAACAGGAAACACGTACACCTTACCTATCGACAACGCCATTTCTTAGTGCGTTCTTCTTCTGTTTATGAAACAGCAGCGGGTGGCACCTGGCAACGGGGGTCAGGGTTAAAATGCTCCACAGATGAGACATATGGCTGGCTGTGCTTACAAACACCGCAGAACGAACCAATGTATACTCTACTGTGCCCGAGTGGCACACGGTATGCATTAGTCTTTTTCTGGAAACATATTTAATCTTTCGTTAGCAAATACCGATGTGGTACCTCCCACATCACAGTTTTCAAATCCACACTGTGCATGCTATGGAGGAAACACTGTCTGCACGAGCCACGGCATAGATTCGGAGGGCAAGCAATTTATTGCTGGCAGCAGAAACAATTCTTTGATTTACAAATGATTCCAAGTGTAATAAGTTGGCTGGAAACTATGTGGGAACTTCTCGGAGAAAGTAGTCTGAAAATATTACAGTAAAAGCAATGTTGAAGAAAGGCTTGAGAGTTTCAAGATTCACACTCTAACGTCTAGCATACGTCCTTGCCTGGGAAAGTCTTCTGATGAAAAGCTTTCTGTGTAACCTATAGCTGTCATACACCAATTGAGCGAACACATAATTAATAATGATTGTTTGTTGTGTAGACAAGTTGCACAAATCTTCAACAAGAGTAAAGTTTTTTTTTATTAATTTTTTTTTGTAGAAGATGTGTGCAACTTGTCTACACGACAATCATAAGTTGGTACTGCGATCTGGCAGTGGGATAGGGAACTAAGATCTAAAACTAAGCACCCCCCCATACACTAACAGTTTGGCCACCAGTTCGGCCTGCACAGTTGAAGACTGAAAGGCAAAACTGACGTGTGTGGTGCGGCCGCCCGGCCAATCGTTTGGACTGTTGGCCTGTAGGAATCCTGTCAGTTCTACCTGCAGGACGTAGCACGTGACAGGCGGAACGTACGTGTGAGACGATACCGGTAGGCCAATCGCTCAGTTGCTGCTGCTGTCTCGTGTTCATCACTACTGTTTCGCGTTGTGGTCATTTTTCGGGGTATTTTAAAACTTTGTGCTATGGCGACATGGTCGAAGGACTTTTTAGTCGAGTTTATTGAACAATTTCATGGTCATCCTTGCATTTGGAAGGTGAAGAGCAAAGAATACCACAACCGGGAGATGAAAGAGAATGCTTATTTAGCACTGACAGAAAAAATGAAAACAGTCGACCCACAAGCTAACAAGGAAACTGTGTTGAAGAAGATCAACAATCTACGAAGCAGTTTCAGGAAGGAACGGAAGAAAGTATTGATGGCTAAGAAATCTGGAATGAGCAGCGAAGACCTCTATGTCCCGAAATTGTGGTACTACAAAGATTTGTTGTTCCCGTTAGACCAAGAAGAGGCCTTGGACGGGTTTTCAAGTCTTGTTAGTGATACGGAGGTAAGTGATGTAATTAAAAATCAAACTTTTATTGCATGTTAACAATTATAGATTACAATGCTAAACAAGCCCTTCAGCGTGGTTTGCCGTATACGGTACGCTGGTATTTAAATGACCCGACCTGCGGTTTGCCGTACACCGTACGCCAAGCTGTAAACCAAATTTCGAAGGCCCATAAATATGGAACGAAACACGCCAGCATGATGACGATTGCACTGGGCTGTTGTGAAAAAATACGCTCTCTCTTCGTGTAACCATAACATTCAAGATACTGCAGCTCTGCCAGTCAGTCTAAATAGAACGCGTGACCTCACATGGCCAAGTGATTATGATATCAACATACCACAAAGGTGATATACGTGTGGTTGTGAATAAAGCAGACAAACAAGAAACAAAGCCTGGTTGTTTGTGATTACAACAGAAACATGCTAGGAGTGGATCTGAAGGATCAAATGCTACAGCCGTACTTGCTTGAACGAAAGAAGAGTACTAAGTGGTTTCAGAAGTTATTCAAGAGGCTACTCAATGTAGCAATACATAACGCAATGGTCATATATCGGTGTCTCCCGAATAACAAAAACATGGACGCACTAATGTTCAGACTTTCACTAGCAAAAGGCCTCGTGGAAAAACACGGTTCTGGTGTTCTTCGTCCTGTATACGGCCGTCCGTCTGTTGAGCCGCCGCGTAAAAGACTCACAGAACGACATTTCCTGGAGCGTATTCCAGCCAAAGGAAAAGGGCAAAGCCTAAAAAAATATGTGTGGTGTGCGCAAAACATGGTAAAAGGAAAGAATCTATTTACTGGTGTAGTGAATGTGAGGCAGGGTTGTGTTTAGATGGATGTTTCAAGAAATTCAATACGAAACTCAAATTCCAATCAACTTGCTTCCATCGCTCAGATACAAGGCGCTCATATTATAAGGTAAGATTATAGAACCAACTTTTAAGATGATTTCAGTGAAAAATTCATAATTATATCTTATATAGTTCAAAAGTTATGATACATAATATAATTTAGAGCAAAATTTAAATGGGCAGTTAAAAAATACTACCGCAGGAGGACCCACAACAGCGATATTTAGGCCCCCCATACACACACAATTTGACCTCCCGTTCGGCTTGCACAGTTGAAGACTGAAAGGCAAAACTGACGTGTGTGGTGCGGCCAGCCGGCCAATCGTTTGGACTGTTGGCCTGTAGGAAACCCGTCAGTTCTGCCTGCAGGATGTAGCACGTGACAGGCGGAACGTACGTGTGTGACGATACCGGCAGGCCAATCGCTCAGTTGCTCCTGCTGTCTCGTGTTCTTCCGTACTGTTTCGCGTTGTGGTCATTTCTCGTGGTATATTGAAACTTTGTGCTATGGCGACATGGTCGGAGGACTTTTTAGTGGAGTTTACCGAAGAATTTCGTGGCCATCCTTGCATTTGGAAGGTGAAGAGCAAAGAATACCAGAACTGTAAGATGAAAGAGAATGCTTATTTAGCACTGATGGAAAAAATGAAAACAATTGAACCCAAAGCTAACAAGGAAACTGTGCTAAAAAAGATCAACAATCTACGAAGCAGTTTCAGGAAGGAACAGAAGAAAGTATTGATGGCTAAGAAATCTGGAATGAGTAGCGAAGACCTTTATGTCCTGAAATTGTGGTACTACAAAAATTTGTTGTTCCTGGTAGACCAAGAAGAGGCCTTGAACGGGTTTTCAAGTCTTGTTAGTGATACGGAGGTAAGTGGTGTAATTAAAAATCAAAGTTTTATTGCATGTTAACAATCATAGATTACAATGCTGAACACTAAATAATTCTGTGCATGTGTCCGGAATCAGAGCCTTCTGCCTGGATGTACTGTTTTTAAAAACAGAACTTATCTTGCCATGGAACATTTCCCTCGTTGTTGAAATACTCCAAAAACAACTCTCCTACAAGTTTCGCATCTTGGGTAGGAAAATACTGCTGTCGTCTTTCCAGATCCATAAATTGACTGCAGCGATAACCGGGCGTAACATTCCCAGTTTCAAAATCCTCATCATCCAAACACTCCAATGGTGTGTACTGATTCTGAATCTTGCTGCGCAAAAAATTTGCAGGGCACAACACGCCATAACAATATGGCAGACGGTAGTCAAATCTATGATAGAGATGGGTTTCTGTAATACCGAAAATGTCTCCACAATGGTACCCAAAACACTTTCAATCATTCGCCGAACTCTAGACAAAAGGTAGTTGAATATCTTACGGGCTGGTGTGTTTACTTTACGGCTGAAAGGCTTCATGATGTCTTTCCTCAGTGGAAAGGCATCATCTGCTACAAGAACAAAAGGCATATTTCTCCCATCAACAATTGTTTCTTTGGCACATTCAAACTCCCACTTTTGAGTTTCCTGTAGAAGTCTGTGCTTTGAAAAACTCCACCATCGGACACAACCATTTGATCCAAGACTGAAATATAGTAACTCATAATTGGCGTTTGCAACCCCAAATAAAACCTGGCTGTGGAAATTTTTATAGTTAAAGAAGAATGATCCAGCCCCTGGAGGAGGCGTGATAGCCACATGTTTTTACCATCCATGGCTCCTATGCAGTTGGGAAACTGCCACCGATCTTCAAACTCCTTAGCAACTTTCTTCCACTCCCCTTGTGATGTAGGGCACTGTAAACAGATGACAGAAGGCACTGAGAGGAAGAGAGAGACACATACACACAGAGAGGGAGATTAACATGCTTGTTATTTTTGTGTTTTGTTGTTTACAGGACTTAGAAGAAACAGGACAAGAAATTACACAAAAGTCAGTCTCTCCAGGCATTTCAGCGCACTCCTCTGTTTCAAATCAAAATGCAGAACTAAACATCAGCACTGGTCCCATCTCTTCCTATGGCTATTCATTCAAACGTAAAAAGAATCTGTCTGCTAATGATCAGATACTTGTGGCAGTGGGTGATTGACTGGCTCAAGTGAAAAATGAGGACAAATTTGATTTATTTGCAAAATATGTCGCTGCCAAATTACGAGCATTAGGAAATAATGAACAAAGGTTTTATGCAGAGAAATTAATAAATGACGCCCTTTTTGAATCAGAGCTTGGATCGCTTTCTAGATACTCTTCAATCAATACCGGTACTGGAGCATACTATACTCTTGGCCCTTAGTCAAATATCTCTTCGGGTTCTAGCCACGATGATTGCATGGGTCACTACTAGAGAGGCGGGTCAATATTACTTTAATTCTTTAACTCCTGCCTGGGCTATAGTAACTGTTGGGTATGAGAGACTTTTTTAATGTGCATACCATGACAGTTTATTTATCTTCCTGTATTTATAATGTTACCCTCACTTTTCATATACTATGTAGTAAAATTAAAAATGTTTAAAGGAACTTGTTTCACTTACTTACGTTGCAATACTTCCTCAGTACATTGTAGATTGCTTCACAGGTCTCAGGAATCACTCTTCCCAATACTTGAGGAAAGATATGAGTAGAAAATTTCAGGTCTTCAAGGGTTCTTCCAGTAGCTAGATAGCGAAGCGTTGCTGTCAATCTTTCATTGGGTGTGATCGCTTTTCTCATGTTTGTATCTTCTTTTTTATGTATGGTGAAACAATACTTAACAGTTCCAGGTAAGTACTTTCATCCATACGCAGGTAGTTGCTCCAGTCTTTTGGAAGACATTAAGTTCTTGAAGCAAATCCATCTGAGTGAAATGATTTCTTCTTTCTAACCACTGTTTGGTCCATAACTTGTGTCTGCGTTTCTTTTTTTCTTTTTGCAATACACACGCGATAGCTGCATATCAAACAGTTCATCAACTGTAGACATGTTTTAACAAATAAACAAGACTGCACTGCACTCGGCAACATAGGCTGGAAGACTTGACTGTGGCATGAAGCCTGCCAGTTTATCTGCGTGTGTATGGGGAAGGAAAGGGAGAGGCCAAACAGTCACAGTTTTGCCTGTAAGGTCGATTGGAAGGCCAAACTGTGTGTGTATGGGGGGCCTTAAATGGAAGACTGCATGTGGCCTTGCGGTTTATCTGTGCGTGTATGGGGAAGGAAAGGGAGAGGCCAAACTGTCACAGTTTTGCCTGTAAGGTCGATCACAAGGCCAAACTGTGTGTATGGGGGGCCTAAGATTTGAGGGTTTCATGGCGGCGACTATGAAGAAAGCATGTCTTCTGGGATTTGGCGCCATGTAGATATTATGTTAACTGACGTTTTGGAGGAATGTATCGCCTCAATCTTCAGGGTAGAAGAAAAAAGAAGAAATCCGTGAGCGATGAACCAGCGTGAGCAGGTGCTAACAGGTGCTAAAAATAGATAGAATAGAATAGAAAAGCAATATCTGGTCATGAGCCCTAGCTGGGGCTTGACACCAAGACAGTCGGACTGACTGACTGTCATTCGCAACATGACTTTGACTTTGATGTGACATTGACTTAGCTTGAGCAGAAGTTGAATGCTCTGTTAGACAGACGAAGCTGCGGGTTAGTGTGTGGGGTTTCCCACAGGTAATTACACCAATGTAAGTAGTAAAATTATCTGAAAATATGACATTGCATATTCATGGATATAGTATTTGGTAAATGTGATAACACTTTTTCAGAACTAACCGACCCCATACAGCTGAATCCTTATTGAGAAGCTAATAGATACTTGGCCACTCAAGAAATTCCCAATATTTTATGCAGTCTGATGGTTCATTACTATGTTTATGTGAGCCATATGAATCCACTCCATTCCTTCTGTCTATTTCTTCAAGATCAATTTTGATATTACCTCCCATATATATCTAGGTCTCCCCAGTGGTCTCTTTCCATCACATTTTTCTACAAAACCATGTATGAAGTCCTTTTCTCTCCCATATGTATTACATGTCCTGCCCATCTCACCCTCCTTGCTGTGTTCATTCTAATATTTGCAGAGCAGTAGAAGTTATCAAGTTCTTCAATATACAATTTTTTCCAGAGTCATATGAATTCACACTTCTTAGGTCTATTTTCTTCCTTTAATTTGAGAGACAAGGTTCTGTCATGATTTCTGATGAGAAAACCTAGATGTTTGCTTAATTTTCTCTGTGTATCAATGCTTCAAAACACTCTCAAATAGTATTAATTTCTTAGGATAAAATACAAATTAAATTTAGTATACATTTTTATTGGTATGCTGTTTCTACAAAGCTAATGATATTCCTTTCTGCTGTCTTCTGAGATGGTTATCAGCAAAAAAGTTTGTTGAATGACTGGAATCTGTTGTCAGTTTTCTTAGAGGAAATCAGAAAATCTCTCCAGAATGCGATACATGGTCTGATGTACAAAAACTCAATTAGAGACAGCAGGAAAATGATAAAATTAGTTTTGTCCTTGTCAGAGAGTATTTAGTTTATAAAAAACCTGCTGCAAAACTGCAATTTAGAAAAGTCTATTCATTTTTCTTGTCCCAAGATTAGAATGAACACATTCCTTGAAATTCAAGAACAAGAACCTGGAGATTACAGAGATAAGCTAAAAAGATGGCTTCATTAAATTAAAGCCAGGTCTAATGATCTGCTGAAGCTGTAAACCTGATTTGATAATCTGGTAAATATGTTCATGGTTTATGTGATCAATGGTAGTTTAATGATTCCTAATAAGATGCTAACAGGACAATTCTTCTGTGCTGCAATAATAGAACTCTCCAGGAGGATAGAGGTCTACAGATGATGCACAGACCTCTCTCAACAGTGAATTTCTAGAACACAGTGCCAGAAACGAAGTCCAACAATTCAAAAGAATTGGTTGTCGATTTATTTCAATTTCTGATACCACACATTGCAATGAATCATATTAGTGCCCACTCCAAGACAAGTTTGATTACACTGGAACATCACAAATCTGCAAATGAAACAGCTTCTTTGTAAAGGATTTGAATGTTACCAGCCTTACTTCAAGAGCCTTATATCTAGAGAAACCCATAAAGGTCCTGGACATTTTTTTAACAAAATAATATTCATATTACTAATTTATCATTAATGAAAAATTAGTGATGTGAATGCAACTAAAGTATGGTTTAATTTGACAGCATAACTGTTTTATAAAAAATAATTTCACATAATAATAATTAAAAATACAAAATACAAATTGCTGCAGAAATGAATGACAGGTGGCTGACAAACTGAACATACTGAAAGAAAGCTGAAGCATCCACCTCAGAGGTTGGAAATTAAACATGCTATAAGAATTTCATGTTTCAAATCATTGTCTCAAAGAAAGTGTAAGGATAATGCATTGGCACTCAAAAAACACCAGGGTGCTGCCCTGGCTTGACTACAGCCTTAGATAAAACTACTAACATATATCCATTTGACAAAATCAGAATGAATCAATGGATCCAAATTTTTGTAAGAATTAAGTTTTTAAATATCTGCTACATACAAATTACATTCAATGGCAGACAGGTATATTTGTGTCTAGCAAATGTTTCCACTTAAAATCTTTATGCATAAAATAAAATATGTAGTCTGGATAATCAAAATCAGAACAATTATATATGTTTATCGGTTCGGAAGAGCCAACATCATTTGGAACACGTGACACAGCCAGAGGGAATCTGTATAAAGAAGTAAACAATACTGAAAGCTGCTGACCATTACTGGAATCAAGACATAATACTTAAGGGATAAGCCAAAATTACAAATACTCTCTGCACATTTAAACAATGTATTTCTTGTTCTTCATGCATTAACTTTTCTTACTAATTCACACCAAATATGGCATATTTCAGTCAGTGTCAATGCACAAATGTTTCTTTAACAGAACTGAACTGATCTGAGTAATGAATTTACTATGATGAAAAAATGTTATTACTTAAGCATGTAGAATTTTCTACATCTTATTTAAAGGTTAGTTTGGCATGTGTAAATAAGGATATATGTCTGCGCTAAGCATGTTAAACAGAATATGGTGTCAATGATTTAAATACACCTGACTTCAATGATATAAATGCTGACATAAATAGACCCTTGTTTCAGAATATTCCAGAAAATTTGCCTACACATTTTTATGCAGAACACCACAGGCCTGAGTAATTATATTAGTAAAATGTGTAGAATGTTAAATTAATTTTGTTTACAGTGTTTTTGATCAATTGTAACTATGGTGACAGAGTCACTGTTTGTGCAAAATTCTGTAGAATATTCTCTTAAATTTCACGTTCAAGTGTATACCATATATTATGGTTTAGATTGACTGAAAGTGGAAAGACCTCAGAACATTTTTTATCTAATAACTTCAGTGCTAGAATTGTTTCCCAGATGAAATTTCAATCATACTGGTAGAAAATACTCCAAATTAGGCCTTGTCATAAGAGTTTCCTTTGAGGGGTTGGAGTGACATCAGTACAGGAAAATGAGAAGATATCTCAATTTTCTGCAAAACAGATCCAACATTTTATGAAGTATATCATATTTCCTTGCACAATAAAAATATTTTAACAGTGCATTTATTTCCCATTGTATAAAGGATTTAAACAAAGCCTATTTTATATACACATTAGACTGTCTTCAATATCTGAAAGAAATCAATAACACACATATTTCCACCTCTTCTTTTTTTGTTCCCCAGTAACACAACACAAACACACAAACTCATGGTCATTTTATTTTTACAACCAAGATGGCTCAACAGCACACTCTCTTTATATAGCAAATTTGAGGAATGTCATCATCACAAGTTTGCTTCAGTCTATTTTTACAATAAAATATGCAGGAGGGATCTAGTGCTTAGACCATGACGACAAGACAAAGATGTGTGTTATTTGTGGACCCGCTTAAGATCCATCACTTAATGCATACAATGTTTGTCCTCATTGTTAATACAGCAGATGTTTTATGAACACATATTAAGAAAATTAGCTGTTATTCTATTAAGAAGATTATCTTTTATTTTCACTGTGGCTATAAAATTATTATTTATGTTGTTTTCTTTTCAATCGTTTCTTTTTTTTTTTTT